>NC_072739.1:22147268-22270006 GCF_026930045.1 Uloborus diversus
TCGAATTTTTGGGAGCTAAGTGAGACAACGTCCTACTCGGAACGATGTCTGATTCTAGATCTGAGAAGCACGTATGTTCCGAAGCGGACGGTTGGGCTGTCAACTAGAACTTATATGTCACTGTTAGCTAAAACAACTGGTAGTTAAAAGCAAGCGTTTTGCATATGTATGTATGCTGGGTGTTAGTGAGTTCATGAGGAAATACCTGAGTTTTGATAGCGAATCTTAGGAAACAGGGGGGGGGGGGGGGGGGAGCAAAGGGCCCGGTCATCCCACCAAAAGGAAACGTTAATTTAACTATCTCCTTTTTTTTTAATTGACTTCTCCATCATGAAAAAACTTGTATTTGAATAACAGCATTTTTGTTTGCTAAGAAAGTTACACTTTAGTCAGAGACCAGAGTGGCAAAAGACAATTTAACTAACAGGTTTCGTACTCAAAGTAACGCAATACCGCAATTTTACTGTCTATTAATTCTTTGATGGAATCAGTAACCAAAATTTCTTTAATAAAATATGTGGAGAAGTAACTTATTTTACGGGGGGGGGGGGGGGGGGGGGGGGGGGGAGCGTGCACCCACAAAAGGGCAAACCAATTTAACTATTTCATTTTTTTTTCATTAACTTTTCTATATAACATGAAGAAATGTTTTACAGTTCTTTAAAAAGAACACAAAAGACAAATCTTAGTCGAATAAAAACATTTTTGTTTGCTAAAGAAGTAATTCTAGAGTCAGAGACCAGAGCGGCAAATTCAACTTGCTGGTTTGGAACTTTGCGATTCGTCTATAAATTCTTCTTTAATAGAATCAGTAATTGACATTTAAAAAATTACGTGAAGATGTGCCTAGAAAAGTAATTTCAATCTAGAAAGCGATTTGCGAAATAATAGATTTTTATTTTTTAGCTTATAAAAATGCAAAATAAAATAAATCACATGATAGTTTCTTGCCAAAACCATAATATTGATTGAAAACGGCATGTAATGTTTAAATTTTTAAGATTAGCAATTGCTTTGAAATTCGCAAAGAAATAACTTCTGAGTTCTTCAATAAAACCTTTATAAAGTTATTATTATCTTATTTGCACGATATCTTATAGTTGAAATATAAATTCATTTAAACAATTCAATTGAGGTATGGGTTTATTTAATAACCTTGTCTTCGTGTCAAAATTATTAAGAAAATCTTCCTAAATAAAACCGCTCATTTTACAGCATCTCAATGAAATTATGTAGCGTTTAGTGTTTATTGGCTTTAAATGTTAAAGATATTTTACTTCCACATTCAAAGTAGAAAAGTGCATAGCAATTTATGTACTTATAAAGTATATTAATTGGTTTCAAGGGGTCTTAGAGAGAAAAAGGAAAAACACAAACACACACACATTTGAAAATAAAGTCATGAAAACTTCGCTAGGAAAACTTGAAATGGGAGGGAGGGGTCAGTTTTTCAATTTTTTGGTCTACTCCAAAAATTATTTCTGTATCCACCCCTGCTGAACATACCGGGTGGCCCAGCGGGTAATGTCTGAAACAAAGTCCAATAGATGGCCCTAGATGCAAGTGAGTGAAGCCAAACTTGGTGCGCATGCTCCGTTGAGTGGGCAATTGTAAATGTGATACGTGAAATACACCGCCAGCTCAGTCATTTCCAGCCGAGGACTGCAGTTTCGTGCTTATTTGCACTCATCAGCCCGGCATAGGAAAGTGACTGAGCTGGAGATGGAGAACCTCTTAAGGACTGAATATATATTTACTGAATATACCTTGCCTCGCGTTCAATCTTCGAGTTGAACCGAACCATTGCTTCGGTCACTCGTCTGGTCTGCTAATTCTATATAATCTACCAGTTTGTTTCGCACTCTTGGTCTCCCTAAGAAGTTCTACATCTCCAGATCGGTCACTTTCCTACGCCGGGCTAATGAGTGCAAATAAGCACGAAACTACAGTCCTCGGCTGGAAATGACTGAGCTGGCGGTGTATTTCACGGATTTCTACTTTAGCCCTGACTAATGGGCGGTAATTTACTGAATATAAACCTGATGTTCCTTCAGTGTGCGGTGTGATTCTCGCTAGTAAAAATAAACAAAATATTCGACGGAAGTTCGCGAATTCATTGTGCTACAAATGGCCAGATGAGATGAAAATGTGAAGGCAGTTCAACGAGCATAGCAGGAGAAGTTCCACAAGAATTGGCCAAACAAAAGGACTATAGAAAGGTGAGTCATTTTGTGCGTTTGACGGAACAAATCTTATCCTTTTTGCTTCCATGCAGGGTTGCCAGAAGTAGTATTTTTGATACTACGGTAGTATTTTTTCGCCCCAAATTAGGGGCGTAGTATTTTTTGTAGTATTTCGCTAAAATATGGTTTATATGCGATTTTTTTTTAATTCGAAAAAAAAGAGAGACAAAACAAATTACAAAGTTTAAATATTTAAAAACAAAGCAGAAATGTTGCCAATTCGAAGAAAAAAAGCGGTAAAACAAGTAAAAATGTAGTGGAACAGGAAAAATGAAACAAATAACTATATCTATCTATCAGTGTTAAGATTCATATACATATATGTATTTGGTAATACTGTAGTTTTATAAAATGTATTGTAGATGGCGCCGAATGTAGTATTTTTTGATTCTTCCAGATAATAGGAACAGGAAACATGCCAAAAGAGTCGCCAAAACGAACTCGTCGCCGCATTTATGCCAACCTCTGGTAATCGTTATTTGGAGTACTGATCACGGATTTATTTACACCTGATTTGATTTACACGAGGCGTGGTGATTATGATCCGCAAAAATTGTTTATTTCTTGCATTTGTGTGTTTTGTATTTTACTTTTTTGTTTTAATTTATTCATTTTGATTTGTACTTTACATTCCTAACTGGTATGCGACTACTAATTATTGGTGATTCGATGATGAAATACGAATTTAAGAAGTTGATGTTCCCAGAAGAAATTTAAAATTGATGATATACCGGCGTGTTCTAAAAGTGAATGGAATAAAAATCTTGATATCCTAACTGCCTATAAAGTAAGTATTTTTAAAGTTAAAACGCATTATCTTTTGAAACGGTTGGTTATTTGACAGCATCGTAGATGACTTCCAAATCATATAACACAAAATTCCAAAATTCAGTAAGTAATAATTCACTTGCTGCAAAATCATATCATAGTCGGCTCTTACAAATGAAGAATGTGTTGTGCCAGGGAAGAAATTTCTCGGTCAGATTATGTTTTTTCTACCAGCAAATATCAATTGTCATTGGTTCCTACTGTTATTTACAGTAAAAGATATAGAATGATCAACTTTTAGGATCTTAAAGGTTTGCAAAAATTTAGGTGTTTATTCTGATTTTATAATGATATGGAGAAACTTCGTTTGTAAACTTTTAAATATCTTTGATAGTGATGTAAGTTATCCTCCTCATAACACTCACATTGATAACATGAATTGTAGGGTATGTGTTTGACTATTGAGAATTTTGCTCAACAAATTCTCAATAGTCAAAATTTTATGTCTTCATTTGATATACTTGCCAGGGTTCAAAATTAACAGTGGTCCACTAGTCCAGGACCAACCACAAAAGTATCTACTGGACCAGCGAAATACAAATTGTAGTGGTCCACTTGACCAGGGAAGTTTTATTTCTGCTTTCCTTTCAGAAATTGTAAGTATCACAATTTCGATACCATAAGAAGGTTTGCACCTTTATTTACAATGTTTAGATTTTCAGTCTGCAAAAAAGACTATGTTAAAAGATTTCTATAGCATTATAACATAGTGATTTTACCTCTTGTGTCATGTCGATTAAAAATTGTAAATTGTCTCTATATTATCATGTTACTTTATTTTGTTTTTTTCCCTTTTTTCGTATTGTTTAAAATCAGGATGTGATAATGGACCACTAAACGTGTGCTGTTCTGGGAAATTTAGATTTTACTAGTCCATTGGGCCAGTGACGTATTTTTCTAAATTTCAACCCCTGCTTGCTTCTAGGAAGCAAATTTATAACACTCTTGTGGGTTGCAAATAAATAATTACATGTGAAACTGATTTTTGAAAGGTAAGAGAAATAAGTTATTGCTCTACCTTTCTATGCATACTTACCTCACAAAATACTTTTTTATGTTAATGTACTTTATTTTACAGCTGCTGTGCAGAACTGATGAGGGCAGTTTTAAATTCCAATGCTTGAATTTTTGCAAGTCTCTTGGTGGCAATTTTTTTCATCAGAGACAGAAGACCCACAAAACTAATACTGATCCATACCTTATCCAAATGCGGAGTGGAAATTAATCCTAGTGTATGCTCATGCAGTAGTTCATTTCATGCTACAGTTTAAAAGTTAAAATGCATTTTTTGTTCTTTCTTTTCTTTTCTTTTTCTTTGTTTTTTTTTTTTTTTTTAATATTTTTAACACAATTTTTAAACAAACACGCCAGCATTAACAGCTGCCAGTCCTAAGCCTGGATAAAGTGTGAAGGAAAATTGTACAACATTTTAATTAAATTTGTTTGTAGGTATATTATAGCAGGAAGAATTGGTTTTAATTAGTGCCAACCTTTCTGTTGATGCTTTTCAGTTTGCATTGGAAGAAATTGAATTTCAAGGAAATATACATAAATAGTTTTAATTTGCTGTCAAGTATTACTATGAAATTTGAAGAAATCCTAAGATTTAAATCTCATTTCCAAAGTGTCTTGTTTAATATTAAATCATTTCTTGCTTTTACAGCTATCCTACGATCTTTTGTTTTGAGCCCTAAGATCCAGAACTGGAACCAGGAGTTTCAATACAAGGATTGGTCCAATCTCACAATTTCCTTTTCAAGTAAATGTTTGTACTGAGTAGCATACAGCAGGAAGATTTGGTTTTAATTAATGCCATCCTTTCTGTTTGTGCTTTTCGGTTTGCATTATCTCTTCAAAGTTTCTTCAGAGAGCAGTGGATGAATTTTGCAGAAGCAGCTTTGAATCTACATTGAACCCTTTAAATTGCTATCGATAAATCACAAGTATAAAAAACTATATATATTTGATGCACTTCTATGATTGTAACATTTTTTGTGTATTCAATATTGTAATAAAGTATGATACCCAACATTTAAAAACATGGACTCAATTTTGATGCAAAAATAAATTGAATGGAACTGTCATTTGTCATGTTTGAACTTTATGCATAACATTGAATTTATTTGTTCAATTATGTAATATGTGTGCAATAATGATGAATTCTTATAAGTTACAATTTAGTAAATTTGAAAAAGTAAATTTTATTTCAGATTGATTTGAATAATCATGAACAAGAGCAGGGATTGTTAATATTCATATTGTATTCAGTAACATTTAGTTAACAGTGACTAAAAAATATGTCTTTAATTTTAACTAAGAGCAACATTTTCTTGTTAAACTAATTAAATGCGGTAGAAACTTGTTACACCTCAAGGTTTGAGGGATATATTTTGCTCTTGCCTCATAACTTAACCATGGTATAACATTATTCATTATTGCCTTCCCATTGGGCAACAAATTATAAAAATTAAAATGAAGAAAATGTGCATTTAACTTGGGTGTTAATGTTTGACAGCTGTACTTTACATGTTATATTTTTTTTCCCGTTATAGAACTTGGGCAAGAGAGGAGAAGAATTATAGTTACATTACATGAAAATTCCAACTTTGTTTTGTACATGCATATTAAATGCTGTCATAATTTCTTTTGTTGGCTAAGGTTGCAGAGGGCTCAGGGCGATGAGACCCCTGGACCTGGAGAAAGGCACCCTTTTCAATCTTCAAAGTAATTGTGTGTTTAGTATTATAATTTGCATCTGCAATAGTTAATCAAGCATTCTTTCATAATTTAACACATATACATTACATGATATCAGGCCTGGCTCCTGGGGTAGGCAATCGCCTAGGGCAGCAGATTTTAGGGGTAGAAAATTTCAAAGTTGAAACATTTTTTTCTTTTAAATATGAATAACTGTTTCAGAATCATAAGATTCACTGCTTCAATGCAAATATATATATATATATATATATATATATATATATATATATATATATATATATATATATATATATATATATATATATATATTTATTTATTTATTTATTTAAGACTGTGTACCAGTGCTTGAATATGCTAACCATAGTTTGGAATTGAACTAGAAATTCAATTTAATTTTAGAGGTGGCAAATTGCATGATTTGAAAGTCTTTTGAAAATATTAATATCTGTTTCTATGGCATAAGATGCACTATTTTAATGTTAAAATTGAAGTGTGTACCAGTGCTTGGATATGCAAAAATCAGTTTGGAATAAAACTAGAAACTCGCTTTAATTTTAGAGGTGGCAAATTGCATGATTTGAAAGTCTTTTGAAAATATTAATATCTGTTTCTATGGCATAAGATGCACTACTTTAATGTTAAAATTGAAGTGTGTACCAGTGCTTGGATATGCAAAAATCAGTTTGGAATAAAACTAGAAACTCGCTTTAATTTTAAGCACTTTACTATTATTTTTATTTTATTAATATATTATTATTTTTATTATTCAATGGGGGGGGGAGGGGACACTTGTCACTATCGCCTAGGAATGCAGAACTACTAGAGCCGCGCTACATGATATAAAAATAGTTTTGCACAATTCTTTAATCTTTTTGCTATCTACGTAAGATTTAATTCAAAGGAAGCTGTAAAATGAATGAACATTATGGTCAATAGCCAGAAAGTATAAAATTCCATGCTGAGAATGATAATATGACTAAAAACCAAATGTTCTAGAAGAGAACTTTAATGCCCCCTAGTTGTAATCATTAAAAGTCCTTTTTTTTTTTTTTTTTTTTGAGCAATCACGATTGCTTATTGTTCTCATTTGACCGATTTTGGTGTCCGTGCCTTTTTCAACTTGGACCAGAAGCCTTTGCAGCACCACCGCCCACCGTCCTCTGCTGGTGGCGCGGCTGCTCCGGTTTTGAGCTATCCGCTTCTCATGGTTGGAGGCGTCCATGTCCTACACACACGCACGTTCACACACACACACATACACGACTTCACACACATACACACACAAGACTTCACACATATATACTCACACATACCTACGTGCATACACACAGGTCTACGCACACACACAACTATGCACAAGTAACCGCCCAGGAGGAGAGGCAGACTTGGGGGGACAGGAGCCGTTTCTAGAAACAATAACTCCAATGAGTAGGGTCCTGTCTCAGTTCGTGATTGCGAAAAACATAATTTGAATTCAAAATTTCAGAATTCAAATTGATTTTTTTTTTTTTTTTGAACAATTAAAAAAAATTATTTTTTGTGTAGTCTTATAATTTTTTTTCTTGTCTATCCAATAAACAGACATGCTGCAAAATTTTGAAATTTGATAGTGAGCAGAGTTATTATAGGGGCTCATGTGAACAATTGAAGACTTTTTTTTTTAATATCATAAAGTAAAGGAACTTAAACAAAAAATCTCAAAAAATTCCATGACTTAAAGAAAATATTTAATAGGGACGTTTATGGGGAAGTTCGTCATTAGTTCATAGACTAGTGTGCATCTATAAATGGGATGATTTACGAAAATTCTTAATTCCAATTTCCATTATTTTGACCTAAATTACCCTTCATCTTCATTTCAAATTTTAGCGTTTACACTTTTTTTTTTTAATTTTCTACAAACTACCTTCAGTTTCCACTAGTACAGCGCTGTACATATATAAACAAACCATGTCATGATTCACACCATGTGGTATATAAACCAATCTAATAAAATAATGTGGTGTATAAACCAAAATATAGTCCAAGTGGTGTATACCAGCTAAGAAAATGTATATCTGAAAAACATAGAGCAGATCAAATTCATCTAAAGTCAAACCCAGTGGCGAATTTACCATATGTCGCAACTGTAAAGGGTATCCGAATGACGCACAAAAGTGCACATGATAAGTGCACTATGTTTTACATAGTTTTGTTTTAGAGAGGGCCTCCAACTTTGTATTCTGACGGGCCCTAAATCTAAAACCGCAGCTGGTCAAACCATCTATTTTTCCCCCCAAAATTAGGGCCTGGTTAAGACATCAGGGAGCCGTGTGTAGTCAACTCTTACAATTTTAGCCATTGACGAAATCAGTTTGAAAAAAAAAAAAAGCCGTTTGGGGCCACAGCCTAGTTGACCTATTCAGTAATCAGGCCCTGCCTGAAATTAAGTGAAAAATTAGGTATACCAATAATTACCAAAAAATCGCAATCATGAAATCGAAACCTTTTGAAAAACCGCGATCAAAAAAACGAAAGTTTTTCATACACGAGTATAAACTTAAAACATTTCAATTTTCTTCATTTTAGTCCATTTATTTCCCCAAAAATGCAGTGAAGTTTTACTGATTTTCTTCAGACCATCTTACTGACCATATTCCTTGAATAGAGAGAGAAAAATTACCTTTTTTGCGACCTATATAAATGGAATTTAAAAAACTTTTATTTTCTAAATGTATTCATTTTCTGTTTTTATATTCTGTTTTGTTCTCAATTCCAGCGCACGGCAGTCCAGTTCCTGCACTTGTTTGCAATTTTTATTTATTATTATTATTATTTTTTTCAAAGATGTCCATTAAGAATGATGACGTATCCCTTCAGATGTTACAGAGCATCCACAAATTGTCCAAAACTTCTAAAAATCTCAATGGCGCAGTCTGCATCGTGTTTTTTCTCATTATCGACGGGATCGTGACTATTTACGCATTAATACAATTTCTAAAGACTTAGTGCAATTTTTTCTAGCCAAGCCACTATCTCTTATATCACTTTTTAAATTAGAATTGAGGCCTTACCCCGAACCTAGACTAGTATATTCCATATCACAGTAAAAAACAAAATAGCATAAAATGTATTTTTTGCATTCAGTTTTAGGAGCCCTGCGTTTTCAAAATATCCTGCTTCTTGTTTTTTAGAGACGGGACGTCAGTGTATATGTGTGTGTGTGTTTGTGTGTTTTTTTTTTTTTTTTTTTTGAGCAATTACGATGGCTTATTGTTCTCACTTGACTGTTTTTGACGTTCCTTTGATTTTTCCTACCCACCACCCTCCGCACCATCACCGTCGACGGGCTCCTCACGATGCTGCACCTCAGGCGAAAGCCGTCTCCAGGTTGCATCCATGTCCTACACACACGCACATACATACACAACTACACGCACACAAACACATACACCTACACACACCTACACAAACACATACACACACGCACACATACACACACACAAAAATATCAACTACCCACACATTCATGCCTGCACACAGACACAAACACATATGCCTACACACACATACCCCCCCCCCACAGACACAAACACACATGCCTACACACACATACACATAACCCGTACACACAAACACATACCCCTACACACAAACACACACGCCTACATACACACACTCGTGATTGCGAAAAACATAATTTGAATTCAAGATGTCAAAATTCAAATTAATTTTTCTTCTTTTTTTTTGGGGGGGGGAGCAATTAAAGGTATTTTTCAACACTCATTTGTGCGCAAGTGATTTTTTTTAAATAAAAATTTAAAATTAGGATAATTTTATATTCTCAAGTAGTTTAGATTATTCTGGAGGCCAAATAATTAAGCATTCAACCTTCATTTCTCGCGACATATCATCATCGTGAGCACATGAGCCCTAAAAATTGGGGGCACAGGGCCGCAGTCCCATCTATAGAGTCCCTATATGAAGTGAGTTTGGAGCATTCGATTCTCTCCCTACTCTTCTGACGATGCTCATGGAAGCATTAATTAAAATTTTACCAATTTTTCTCCGTTTCTTGTTCATTATTATTATTTTAATTGTCAATATCTGATTTTTAAGAAAAAAAGACTCTGCGAATGACCTGCTTGATCTGTACAATCAAATCACAGAAAACACCAAAAATAAATTGACATAAAACATAAAAAAAAAATTAATTAAATTATGCGATGTTTACTCTTGTTTACGATTTTTTCAAGACTTTTTTTACGTTTGTGAAAATTACTAATTTAAAAAATATTATTAATGTGAAGAATTTCTACTTATACCATTTTTAACTGTGACCAAGTTAAGTGCTTGTTCTGTCTTTATCCACATCTTTGAAGTGAATAATTAGAATCTTTCAACTGAGCGATAAGTTGCCAAATATGGTAACCCTGCAGTGTTTCCAGTTCCTATTATTAGTCAGACTAGTATTTTTTCAGAAGAGGTGTAGTATTTTTCTGCTTCAAAAATCTGGCAACCCTGCTTCCATGTTTGTTCTGATAAATGTGTTTCAATCCTCTTTCCTGTAGACTGTATGCCAAGTTCAAACGTACCGGATCGGTGGAAGACGATAAAAAAAGCTATGTGTCACAGTCACCGCTACTGTGGTCACAGACGGTTTTTCGCTGCCGTAAGACCCGATCTGCAGAACCGCCTAACTGCTGTCCTTGTTAAAGATGGCAGTCACTTCATTTTACATGCAATGGAAAAATAGTTCAAAAGAGAACACTTATTGCGTTGTTTTCATATGCTGTGTATTTTCTGTAACCATGAACCGTTTTACATTTAGCACAATTTTTGTTCACCTTCGATGGTTGTCATTATTTACTTTATGTCTATTTCCCATGCCAATTCTCTCTCCATTTTATTTAATTTCCCATGCTTATTTTCACTCTTAAAGGCATCTAAGTCTAATGAATTGCAATCCAGATGTCCACTCATAATTTGAATTTGTTTACTAGTGGCTTCTTTCGCCCTACAATACTCTATAGCAAGGGATCTCAAACTTTTTCAACTCAACCCTTTCAAGAATTAGAATTTTCTCACGGCACCCCATACGTGCGTAATTGCAAGGCTATTCTAAGGTTCAAAAATCTATTGTCTCGCTCTTTTGTGCTTGAATTTCACCAGCGTTTGCATATTCATCAGATTACAAAAAAAAAAAAAAAAAAAAAAAAAAAAAAAACTAAGAAAAAATAAAACTAGTTGAAAATTTTAAGTTTCAGGTATGTTTTTCAGCAGTTTTAGCAACCAAAAGCGATTTGGTCTCATTAAGAACGTGAGCCGTAATAAGGAAAACTCTGGGCAGAGATAACTTCACACAAAGTTGGAGACAAAAACACCAAAAAGTACTATTAACTGATACGAATTGCAAGTCTTTAATTATATGAAATAACATTTGATGATCTCAAAAACATTCTTGAAAATTCAATGTTTACTTCCATGGAAAAGAGAAAGATCAATCATCATATTTGGTGCAACTGATAAATCGTTAATTTTTTTTTCACTCATACTCACAACTCGTGAATATATGTGTAGCATATGCAGCACATTATCACATCCAACATCCGATACTCCGGTGCCATGTTATAAAGACCTCTGAGTGCTAAGAAATATAACCACGGCCTTAACTACCAACTATCTACTGTTCTAGTTTATCAAATCACAGGGCGGGGGGGGGGGGGGGGGGGGGGCGGGGGAATGACGGTGCGCAGCGACATTTATCTTTTTGAATTTGCCGACTACAGGAATTAGGCTACAAGAAAAATATGCAACTTTTTCATACTAGTAATCTACACTAAATCAGGTTGAAGCGAAATTTACAGACATGTTAGATCAGGTACTTTTTACATCAGACATCTGTAATAACTTTTACCCGGTTATTAATTACTGCTCGTTCATTTTTAGTATGGTACATTAAAAAAAACCTGGGACTGTTGGTCTATACAGTTGGCTCTCTGTTTAACGACTTTCAAGGTACCACAAAAAAATCGGCCTTAAGTAGAAAGTGTCCTTAAATAGAATGCTTTTAACACTATAGTGAACCATCTGGGACCGTGAAAAGCCGTCGTTAAATAGAGAAAGTCGTTAAATAGAACGTCGATAAACAGAGAGCCAACTGTATAACCTTACTTGTCAAAACGAACTAACAAACTTACATTGATAACATTGGCGCTTCGCGCCTTCCCTCTTACCACGGCACTCAGTTTGAGAACCCCTGCTCTATAGCTTTCCCTAAAGTTAGATCGGTTTCCATGAGCAATTTTTCTTTTACCACAGCATCTCGGACACCGATAAGTAATAAATCTCGAATTAAGCTGCTCTCTTGGTTTTTAAAACAAGTCTTCCGATAAATTTTTCAGGTTTTGTAACAAATGAGTCAAAAGATTCACCTTTCTTTTGCCTGCTATTAATGAATTTATAACGTACAATTACAATATTTGTCCTTGGCTGAAAATAATTTTCAAAAGCTTTTAAAACTACGTTGAAATTGTTTCTAATTGCTTTACAAAGTTTGAAGTTATTAAATACGTCTATACATTATCGTTTTAATTATTATAGTTATACGTCTATACATTTCATTTTATCCGGCTGGCTTATTTTATCGGAGACTGCGGCATTGAAATTTTTAGGGGCTTGTGTTCCGGGATATTAACGTGCAATTGTATAGGGGAAAACGCCACCGCCCGAAATATTTGTTTTATTTTATTGTAAAAACAATGGAAATATAATGTATGACTGAAAGAGTTTATTCGATAATGAAACTGTTTTGAAAAAAAATATGATAACCGTGGAGAAACGGTAAACACACTTTACAGTCTTTTTTTTTTTTTTTTGAAAAGTCGTAAATCTGAAGTTTTCTACAATAACTAAATACGAAGAAAACGACATTTTCAAAGATTTCAAGCCATGTTCTCAATTTAAAAAAAAACGATTTCTGTCAGTTATTTCCAGCGTGTTTTTCGTTATGTGTATAGTTTTCAAGTTATGTGTAAGCCCTCTAACAAGTCAAATAATAAAAAAAAAAAACTGTATTAATACTTATTTTGCTCGTATTTGAATTTCCTTTTAACGTGAAACATTATTGGTAAAAGTGACTTCAGTATTTTTAAAAATGACTAAATAACATGCAATATGGTGTGTATTTACGTTATAGCGACTTTCAGTTGCAGACTTTTTCGAACTACAGGGGTTGTTGTAATGAACGTCGACTATAAAATGTTTGATAAGAATCTGCTATGAAGTAATTTCCGACATCGTTAGTTTTGCTGTGCAAATTTTTGACATTTACTATCCGTTGTTTTCTTTTTTTTTAATTATTATTTTTTCTATTTTAAATTAAAAATTACACATTTTTGCTAGCAGTTGTCAGACAATAAAACTTCATGAATGATAATAACTTTTGAAAAAATAAATAAGAGCTGGGATACTACAATCCATGATCATTTTCTTTCAACATCAAAAACTATCCATTTTATTTTCAATATATAAGCTTTATTAAGCATATCTTTTTTACTTATTCATATTAATACTCGTACATGATTATTAATTACTTACAACACATTTTATAACAAGAGTACAAACTTAAATTAGTTAAGTAAAACACACTTGAAATGCACTTAAATTCTGAAATGCATTATTATCACAATTACAAAGTTAAATCCTACGTTCAATTTCGTTATGAAGTTGTAGCTCCTCTAGATAAAGCTCTCTAGTTTCCATTTTCACAGGCTTCATAGTTACTTTTTAATTTTACACACACAAGTAAAGGGTTAATTCAAAACATCGTATACGCGCTTTGCAGTTGACCAGAAATGGGAATAAGAGTCTTGCTAGACGCAGGCGATGAAGTCACGTGGTATTTTCCATTTCTTGCCAAGTCTTTAAATTTGGCGAATTTTCGTAAGATTTCGACAGACTTTGACCCCCATATCTCAAAAACAAAAGGACGAGGGCACTCAATATTTGGGTCAAATTTTTTTCTAAAGATACTCTTTCGAATGCGACCATTTTTAACTTTTTTCATGGTTACTGAACTCGTGATGTTTCCTGGTGAGAATGAGGGTGTCAATGAGTTGTTGAGGCATTACTGCCCATTCGTCTTGCAGCGCCAATCGAAGCTCCCGAATCGTTATCTATATAACATTTACGTTTGAAAACGTATTTCCTAAAGTTCAACAAGCACACAAATGTCCAAATCCAGTTTACACCAGAGCTGTAAATGAAGCTTTAGTTTTGACTAAAGGTTTTTGCAGTTCAATTTCAAATTTGCCACTTAGTCATTATGGTATGCTGTCACTTGATCGTTGAGCCATCGACTTAGTTAACATTGATTTGCTATGCTACGAGAAAAAACAGTGCAATGACGCTGTTTTAGCTACAACTATTGCGAATAATAAGCCATTGCTGACAGCTGTAAAAAAAAAAAAAATCACAATTAGATTGTGCTGACCGTTGATGCTTAACAATGCTATACAGTTGTCGATGAAACCAAACCGTTAACATTCCAACTGAATTCTTAAATTCTCTGGATATACCAGGAATGCCACTACACGATTTCAGGTTGAAAATTTGTTCACCAATTATTCTTTTTCGCAATTAAAACCCTCTTAGTTTATGCAACGGTACGCGTTGTTTGGGGATATTTCGATAGTTGGGAATATGGCGCGATCGTCATTTTGTTAACCCTAAAGCCCTCGATCCGTCTCTTAAGTGGCGACACGCTCCATCGTCCGCCATTTTGTGTCGTTCCGCAACTTTCTCCCTATCTCAATAGTAGAAAAATACCGAGTTTCGCTCATTGAAAAGTATCTTTTTATCAACGAATGTTTGCAGGTTTTTAAGGGTAACTTATGTAACTGACAATATACGTAAGAAAATGATGAATTTTATCTTAGTAAAATGTATTTTTTATTATTAAACCGCATATTAGTAAAAATGTGATTCGAAGGAATTTTCGATATTTTTAGGAGTAATTTCTTTTTTTTTCCCCACCATAAAGACCTTCTGAGTTACAAATTACCTGAAGTGCTTTGAATATGCGATTTATTGTTAGAAATTTGATGTAGCAGAAAAGTAGTGAGCTAAATTAACTACGTTATGAATTGTTTGTAACTTGGGCAAGAGTTTGAACTTATTCATGTATCATTTATATTACTAATGTGTGTAGTTTTCTTATGGAAAATTATTCACATCTAAAAAATTGCAAAATTTCTTTTTGCCTTAATTAATAAGGTTTATTTTCAGCAGGTCTCTTTTTTTCTTTTTTTAATTTTACTAACACTTGCTTGTTTCTCATGACGATTTTACATTAAAAAATGCCTTTCACTTAAACCAGATTTTTAAAGATACTACTAGTTCTTAAAAAATCAACAAAATCATAATAAAGTGTTTTAACCAGTTTTAAATCAATATTAAAAAAATAATATTAATTTAATCATTTGATACCAATAGGAATTCAAATAAAAGAGTGCAGATTACATCTTTGACGAACTGTTATAAATTGCAATAATGAATTTTAATAAATCAACAGGCACTAGAATAAATCATATATATTTTTTTATTAAAACATTTTCGCGTCAAAGTAATAATTAAACGAAAACAGCATTTTTCCGGACAAAAAAATAAATAAATAAAAATAAAAAATAAATAAAATAAAAAAATAAAAAATCTTCATATAATTGTATAAATTGGCTTGAGTTATATGTTACTGCAATCTCAAAGAAGCTTAATTTTTTAATAAATAATTTCACATTTTTTAATATCTTGAGATTTTAGCACAAAATAGATGAATAATTAACTTGGCAACACACTGAAACTCATGCCTATGACACAATTAAAAGCAAAACTATGTTTTCTTAAAACAATTTTGTTACAGTTATTGAGACATTTTGAAACTAACTAAACAATAGAAAATTTACACTAGAAATAAATAAAAATAATTAGCATATTTAAGATCTGACGGCTTTGTTCTCTTAAACTCAGAACTATCAGTTTTAAAAACAGGGCAAATATTTTACTGCTGATAGCAATTTATTAGGTGCCGTTACATAGTTAAGCTTTACAATATTTGAAGGTACTATATGTGATTTTAGTGAATATCCTTATCATACCATAAAAATCAACACACTATCAGACTTTTCATGAAAAGTAAAAAATATTACGATTTCAACAATAATTTCAAAAAGTATCTGAAATTGCACAGAATTGAATTGAAAAACAGAAGATAAAAACAGAGAAGTATTTGCAACAGTATTTCACTATTAGTGGAAAAGTGTTTGAAATTTGAAATGATGTTACACACAAACTATTTTTTACGTTAAGCAATGTGCGAAAAGTACATGATACATACATGGAGTAGGTAGATGTATTAAAATTAATTTGAAATACCAAATAGATGTCAGTTCTTTATGATAAAATATTTACATAATCTATGAGGCTGCACTTCATTTCATTTACCCATAGGTAATCGATACAACTTTTGACCCGATTTTGAACTGTTTGAACATCCAAATGCACTACACCAAGGCATTGTCACATTTAAAATAGCTTTTGATGAAAATTGCGAAGAGCAAAGAGAAATTATCTGGTATTCCGCACAGTGAAATCACACAGACAGCGACACAAAATGGCGGACTGAGCCAACGTGATTGCCCACCTCCAATCGCAGTCGAAAGCGGCACGCAGTACATAGATCAAAGTGTGTCGCCACTTAAGAGACGGATACAGGGCTTTAGTTAACGCTGCTGATTTATAGTAACCCATGTGAATAGATGTTTCATTTCTCTTCGTTTAGATTTGCAACGAAAAATACCTCTCGCGCAGGCACAGAAGCCAAAAATTGACGCCAATGAAGAAAGATTGCCAGATTCGAAATTATCGAAACCTTCCCCGTTTATTTATCAAAAGTCAACAATTTTGACGGAAAAGTTTTAAGGAGAAATTTTCGTGTTGCCGCTTACTCCCATTAATAGCATCATAATTTTCAAACACATTTAGAAGGCTTCAATTTCCGATTCGTTTAGCTTTTGCATTGACCATAAATAGACCTCAAAACCAAACAATGTCTATTAGCGGTTTGGACTTGAAACATACAAGTTTCTCTCCTGCTGGGAAACTATGTGTCGCTTGCTCACGAGTGGGAAAGTTATCATACCTATTCTTGTTAGCAAAAGACGGGTTAAGCAAGAACATTGTGCACAACTTAGGGCTCAGTTAATTTTCCGTTTTCAAATAATCGAAAAAATAGTTCGAAATCAATGTTATCTACTTCATTTAGAAAACTTAATTGTATATTTTGTAACAAAGTCATTGATCACAAACTATAGAGAAAGCTGAAATGAATAAAATGTAGTGTACATTTTAAAAGTGCATGTTGGTTTGTGCTTAATTTCTGCATTCCGATGTTTTACAATCAGTTTCGATATTTACTATCACTTTCAAGTTATTGTTTTTTTGAGAAATCACGATTGCTTATTGCTTTTATTTGACTGTTTTGATGTCCTATGATTTTATTTTCCCACCAGCACCTCTGCAGCATCACCGTCGACCGGCCGCCTCACGATGCTGCTCCTCTAGCGAAAACCGTCTTCAGTTGGCGTCAATATCCTAACTTACACGCATACATACACGCACGTACACACACACACAAACACATACATACGCCTACACACACATACACAAACACATACATACGCCTACACACACATACACAAACACATACACACACTCAAACACATACACACGCACGCATACATACACACACCTACACATACACCTACACACAATACCCACACACTCATGCCTGCGCACAGACACAAACACATATGCCTACACATACATACACATTCCCTCCCACGCACGCACAAACACTCATACACACAACAACCCACACATTCATACCTGCACACAAACACACATGCCTACACACATACACATACCCCCTACATACAAACATACATACCCCCCACACACATATATAAACACACACGCTTACATACACACACACACGATTGCGAAAAACATAATTTGAATTCAAGAGGTCAAAATTCAAATTATTTTTTTTTAGCAATCACATTGCTTATTGTTCTTACTTGACAGTTTTGATGTCCTATGATTTTATTTCCCTCCGTCTCCCTCTGCAGTACCACCGTCGGCCGGCCGCCTCATGATGCTTCTCCTCTCGCGAAAACCATCTCCAGGTTAAGTCCATATCGTACACACACACCGACACACACACACACACACACACACACACACACACACCTACACACACTTACATACACACTTATGCCTGCACGCAGACACAAACACACACACACTCGTGATTGCGAAAAACATAATTTGAATTCAAGATGTCAAAATTCAAATTATCATTATTATTATTATTATTATTATTGTTATTGACCAAAGTCATACTTGCAAAATTTACTTCGCATAAGTATAGTGTTTTTACTATAGAAAATTTAGTAAGTACTTTCTAAATTTAATAAGTACTTACTTCAGCCTAACACATTCATTATCAATCTCATAGCTTTTAAAATCGGCTAAACTGTTATAAGCTTTATCTTACTACTATTATATACGCGAAAGTTTGTCTGTATGGATGTATGGATGTATGGATGTTTGTTACTCTTTCACGCAAAAACTACTGAACGGATTTTAATGAAACTTTACAATAATATAGCTTATGCATCAGAATAACACATAGGGTAGTTTTCGTCCCGTTATGGGGGGCAAAACCCCCTTAGGGAGACAATAAAACACAATTTTCGTATAAATTCTCTAATATGGGGAAGAAAAAATACTTGCATATATTTACATTATATATCCATCAAAAGCTCTGATTTTTCTGCTAAAGATGGCACCTGTTCGAAATTTCTAAGTAGAATGAAAAACGATTTATGAGCTTTTTAGTTAAATGTTCGAATGCTTTTCTCAACTCAATGCAGTATTTAGTGTATCATCTCAACTCCAGGCGATAGCGACAATTGTTGTATTGTTGGCTATCTTTGCTTTTCGTGATTGTTCAAGGCTTTTCTCAAGTCAAATCTTGAAATGAGACTTTTGCACAAGATTGGCAAATAATACATGGATTTGTTTATTATTTTCCATTTTAATGCAACTTTGAGGCAATTAATGCCATTTTTTTATTTATTTGTGTTGACTGGGTATTTAATCGATCAGCAGGAATCTAGCCAAACTTTTTTTGTGGAATCAGTTTAATTGCTAAGGCATTTGGCAATTTTTACAAATGTCGCTGTTTGTGAAGCTAAAAAGTAATACAATACTGTTTCTCGCTTTTCACGGGTGGTCAACTTTACAGGTTTTACTGTAGTTAATAAAACAACTGCTCAGTAGGCATTAGATAAATCAAGTTGTAATAAATATACGCATTCTGACACCAAGCAGCTTGAAACATTTTCTTTTTACTTATTTTTTTCAACAAAACGGTTCAAACACTTGATGTTTTATTGAACTTTTTTAACTTTTCAATTTACAAAGTTTGAACAGAGCAACGTCTGCCGGGTCCTCTAGTTAAAAATATTAATTTGACTGCTTCAAAATAATGAGTAAAAGACGATTATTACTACAGAGCCACAGCAACGCGTGGCTGGGTCACCTAGTAGTTTATATCAATATTTTTTCCGTTAATTTTGTATACACGACCTATAATAATGTAGAATAAGAACGAATCACCAGATAGCAACATTGGCGAAGCGAATGGAACTATTAGCCACAGGATAGGCGCCTAGCATAGCTAAACGTTATGCGAGGCGTGTTACGGGATACTGAGTCATTTGACCACACTACAACTACGATTGTCAGTTACACATACTTATACGTCACTTAAAAGTTTAAAAAACTGGCAGATATGTAATAACAAGGTCACGAAGACAAATGTTTCATGCATTGAGAAGGAATAGATGGAGAGAGTGCAACCCTACTATCTCGATACGGCAACAGTACCATGTGACCTGGGCAGCAATTTCGAGTTGACCGTAACCGCTGAAGAAGTTTTCATTAGCTGAAGTCATGAATGATACTTACCTTTAACCGTAGAGAGGAAAAATTAGATTTATAGTAATAGTGCAGAGTATTCTAGCATTGTAAACTGTGAGGAAAAAGCCACACCAGGAGGTCCAGTAACTTTTCCCTAGCATGTACGAATGTTTTTTACTTCTAAAGAAGGAAAAAATAACATTTATATGCATTCAACGAGTACATATTCCACAGTTGCTTATAATTTTTAAATTTTTGTACTTTTTTTACCTATAAAAGTTATAAAACACTGTATATCTTGAGTGCAAATAACATGGGTATAACTTTGATATACACCCCCAAAAATTACGCGCCAAATCTGGCATTTCTTATGGACCTTTTAGGGTTACTGTTTCTTATTTTGGTGTTGCCAATTTAGGTTTTTTCAGCTTTTAGGTTATTGCTGTTGCCAAATTTAGTATTTTCTTGTATTTTGTACCGTTTTTTGAGTTTTTTTTAAAGTTTTGTGGCAAAAATTTTTGTGGCAACAAAGTTTTGTGTCAACAAAAACAAAAAAAGTCGCCAAATTTCCGATTTGGGGGGGTATATCAAAGTAGTTCCATAACATGTTAGTTCCATAAAAACACTTTTTACTTAACTAGTAATTATTTTAACTGCTCTTAAGCATTTTGTGTACATTTGCTTTGTTGTCGAGTATCTTCTCGCCAAGCTCTAGTGAACAGCAGATGCGCAAGAATAAAGATTTGCTATTTTTATACTTCAATTTAAATACTAGTATACCTGCGTATGAAATCATTTCAAAACATGGATTACAATACATATGAATCCATACATTTTCATCAATAACAGAACACTTTAAACTATTTGTACATGCCCGTCATTTTACGGAATAAACATCAAAATACATGAAAAATGCAGTTAAATTATATTTTAAAATCCGGAAAGAAGTGCGGAGAGGGAATTTGAATGATAGGCCTGTATTTGTATCCGTTATTTATTTATTTATTTATTATTATGCTGTTAAGGAGTTGGAACGAGAGTTGCTCTGATTTGTAGCAGCGACTTCATAACAAGCGCCGTCGCGTCGTCTGAAAAATATTTAATGCCAAAAGAGCGATTGCGTGCCAAAACGCGACAACCTCCCAGCAAAACAAGTCACCTGACCTGGGAAACATTGGGTCCCAAGCTTATTTCACTGAGACATTTGCTATGGCTCCCTCCATTAGTATTCCTTCTCAATGGTTTTATGAGTTCAGAAACATTTCGTACTATTTTCAGTTAGTTACCGCCCTATAGCCAGGGCTTAGGCATTGAGTAGGAATAGATGGAGAGAGTGCAACCCTACTATCCTGATTCGGCAACAGTACCATGTGACTTGGGGAGCAATTTCGAGTTGACCGTAACCGCTGAAGAAGTTTTCATTAGCTGAAGCCATGAATGATAAAAACATTTAACTGTAGAAGGGAAAAATTAGATTTATAGCAATAGTGCAGTATTGTAGCATTATAAACTGAAGGCATAACTTTGATATACACCCCCAAAAATTATGCGCCAAATCCGGCATTCCCTACGGACTTTTTAGGGTTGCTGTTCCTTATTTTGGTGTTGCCAATTTAGGTTTTTTCAGCTTTTAAGTTTTTACTGTTGCCAAATTTAGTATTTTCATGTATTTTGTACCATTTTTTGAGTTTTTTAAAAGTTTTGTGGCAACAATTTTTGTGGCAACAAAGTTTTGTGTCAACAAAAACAAAAAAAGTCGCCAAATTTCCGATTTGGGGGGGTATATCAAAGTAGTTCCACTGTGAAGAAAAAGCCATACCAGGAAATCCAGTAACTTTTCTTAGGTATGTACAAATGTTGCCTATAATTTTTAAATTTTTGTACTGATTTTACCTATAAATGTAATAAAACATTGTATATCATGAGTGCAAATAACATTTTAGTTCCATAAAAACACTTTTTACTTAACTAGTAATTATTTTAACTGCTTACGAGTAATTGGTGTACGTTTGCTTTGTTGGCGAGTAGCTTCTCGCCAAGCGTTTAGAACAAGTTTTAGATTTGAAAATAAATATTTGTTACATTTATGCTTTAATTTAAATACTAGTGTGCCTGCGTATGAAATGATTTCAAAACATTGATTACAAGACACAAGAATCCATAAATTTTCAGTCAATGAGCGAACTCTTTAAACATATATTTGTACATGACCATCATTACAAGGAATAAAAATCAAAATACATGAAAAATGCAGTAACATCATATTTTAAAATCCGGGAAGAAGTGGGGAGGGGGAGTTTGAATGACAGGCCTGGTATCCGTTATTTATTTAAAACTGGCAAAAGGTTAGCAGCGTTGCCTTTGCTAGTAACAATAACCAGTAACGATACCTTTTAGAACTGATCTTTCAACATTGCTCAAAACTCTACTCTTCCCAGCCAAACTAGTCACCTGACCTGGGAGAAATGTTTTTGAAGCTTATCTGACTGAGACATTTGCTGTCGCTCCCTCCATTAGTATTCCTTCTCAATGGTGCATACGAACAAAATTTACTAGGCTTATGAGAAGTTGCTACCCTACGGAGTGCGTTTGTTTTACCTTTTTCGCCCGCCATTAGACAGTGGCTGCAGTGCCCCCTACAGTTCGTTGGAGTTGCGAATTGAGATGGGGGAAAATGTCTGTCGGTCTGTCTGTCTGTCCCCCCTAATAACTTTTGAATGAATAGTCCGATTCGAACAAACTTTTTTTTGTTCGAAAGATCTCGGAGAGCACACCTCATTTCCATATTTCACTTTTTGATTTGAACTATTTTTTGTTCAATTTTGAACAGTTAAAAAAAACGTAACATTAGCGCCTACGGGAAAATTCAAGGCAATTCCGAACTGTGAGGCGAATTGGCTTCAAACAAACTTTACAGGAAAAAAATTTTGATGAAAAATTTGTATATAAAATATCTTTTGGATTTGAACAATTTTCCGTTTAATTTTGAACAGTTCAAATCCCTTAACATTAGCGCCTACGGGGAAACTGAAAGTCAATGTAGATTCCGTACTTGAAGGCGGATTTACTTCAAACAAATTTTGTTGGAAATAACTCTTGACGCCAAGCTCCAGACTCCGACTCCGAGAATTTAGGGGCATCTGACTCCGACTCCGACTTCTGTGCCCGACAATAGATCGGACTCCAACTCCCCGACTTCGACTCTCACTTCGTAGCTTTGGAAAAAATTTATACACGGAGGACAGATGACTGACTCCGATTCTTGGATATTCAACTCCGATTCCTTTATCTCAAAATTAGATTGACTCCGACTCCGACTCTGCAGCTATGGTTTTAACTGTGAAACAATTATTGTTGATAAGACTTGTTTTTATTTTCACGCTAAATTTTTAATTTAGGTATTCAGTTTTCGGCGAATAAACTCGAAATCATTTATGTTTCTACTTAAAGATATGCGTAGATGATTTTTTTTTTTTTTGACAAGGAAAGTTATTTTTTTAATTTGAAATTGTATTGTTTTTATTTATATTGGTAAGTGCACTAATTCATTTAAAAAATTATTTTTGGCAACAGGGGAAAAAGAAACGATTTTTTTTTTGATATGATGTATTTATTTTAATGAGCTTATTAATTTAAAATTATTACTTTTTCGTTTTGAAAGCTGTTGAAGAATTTTTAAGTGGAAAAAAGTGTACTAGCTGCTTTGTTTAAAAGGTGCTGCTATTTTATTTGTTCGTTTTTTTTTTTTTTTTTTTTTTTTTTTTTTTTATAATAAAGATGAGTAAGGAAAAGGAATATTTTATTCCTAGAAATCAGCTTAAAATATTAAAAAATATATGTTTGAAACAATTTGCGATTTTAGCTATTTTCGAGAATATTGGTGTCAGGTACTAGAAAGTAGCATGGGTATACGGGAAAGTAGGCTCTTTTAGTTCTAGACGGAACTTCTTGTTAATATGATAACATAAAATATTAAATAAGCCTTTAATATGTCTTAAAAAAATTAATGTACTGTCTGACCACGAATTGCACGGAAAGGTAAACATCCGGTTTACATACGGAAATGGACGCATCTATTAGTTTTCAGGGATGACAGTTTTTGCAGATGCATGTTAGCCTCTGAGTTAGCAGAGTCACATTCAAATCGGTCTTAACTGGACGTTTGCCGACTCCATACAATCTGTGATCAAACAATAGATATTTAAAAAAAGTTGCGATGTAGAGAAGTATTTAAAAATTATATATTTGCTAGCTGCGTCGTGCGGCTTTGCACGGTCTACCTCGAAAAGTTATGTCAAGTGACGCGCGTTCAACAATCTGGCATGAACAAAAAAAAAAAATATTTAAAAAATCAGAAAAATTTTAACACAGATTGCGGAAAAATAACCAAGAAAGAAACATTTACCCCCCTCCCCCCCCGATTACAGGAAAAGCCTCAAAACATAAACAAAATTTTATTTCTTCATATTCGAGAAAAAAAAACGGCAACAGATCTTCCTTTTCAATGATTTTCTTCACGCTACAAATTTTAATAAGAGCATTGTTACGGAAAGTTGAGATAGAGCACTGAATAATAATTTGAATGGAGAAATAATGGCCATCGAAAAATAGGGATTTTATGTCGAAATCTAAGTGTCATATAATTAATAGTTTTTAATTGATATCTTCGCTAATTATTATCGGAGGATTATATTAAATCGCTAAACTTAAAAACGGGAAGATTAGGAATCTATCAATACCTGGTTTGATAGTCAGTTCATTGGCGTTCGGGAGAAGTAACTTGGACGTACATACATACATAGATACATAGGTACAAGTTGTCCTGAAAAAGCCTGACTGTTTTCAAAAATTTATAACAGGAGAATGGTTAATGATAAAAAATTAATTTTTGCAGAAAATTCATCTGGTGGGCCATAAGTTTCGTCCCCCCACAAGTTCCAAATTTTAGTTTAAAATTTTTCCAATAGATGGCGCTTCAGATCGTTAGACCGTAAATCAAAGAAAGACAGAAAATTATATCATAGTTTTTCGAAAAATGTTTCTAATAAGCAAAATTACAAAACAATATTTTCAAAATGCCTGCCGCTGACTGCAATCACATGTCGCAATCGGAAGAAAAATCCGTGAATTCCAATAATTATTTTTTGACTTAGAGGCTTACTGTCTGCAGCGCCATCTATGGGAAAAATTTTGAACTAAAATTTGGAACTCTGGGGTTACGAAACTTACGGCTTACAACGTGAATTTTCTGCAAAAATTATTTTTTTATCATTAACCATTTTCCCGTTATAAATTTTTGAAAACAGTCAGTCTTTTTCAGGGCACCCTGTACATACGCTCAGTTTTTAATTATATAAGATTGAGATCAGTGTTATCACTTCTGTGAACAGCTCAAATTCAAGCAAAATCAGACGTAAAAAAAAAAAAAAAAAAAAAAAAAAAAACTTTCGAATTTTCAAAATTAATTTGAATTCTGAAGTATAGAATTCAAATTATGTTTTTCGCAATCACGAATTGCGGTAGGACCCTATTCGCTTGTTTCTAGAAATGGCTCCTGTCCCTTCAAGCTTGCCCCTCCTCTTGGGCGGTTACGTGTGTATAGTTGTGTATGTGTAGACTTGTGTGTGCGTGTAGACCTGTGTGTATGCACATTGGCGTCTATGTATGTGTGTAAAGCACGGTTGGAAAAAACCCGGGTTTTTTTTGAAAAAGCCCATGGACCCAGGGTTTTTTAAAAATAAAACCGGAAAAAAACCCATTTGAAGCTGGGTTTTTAAAAATAAATGTTGGTTCTTTTGTCTTTTTTTAGGGAAAATGTGGGGTACTTGTTGCATATTGTCACATAAGTATATGGACAAAGCGCAAAAATTGTCTTGCGGTAAAAAAAGCAGGAAAACTAGTTTTAAAATTCAGCGTTTTCTGAAGAAAAGTATAAAAGACGACGAAAACCAAGAATGGTGAAGTTTCAGATGTTTTAGTTTCCATGATTACCAACAGTTGAGGCAAAGTTACTTCTCGAGTGATAAAATCTAGTGTTCGTTTATAATTAGTACTTTTTTTTTTTTTTTTTTTCATTTTACTTTATTGTATTTTATTTTGTTATGCAAAACTACTGTCGAACCTCAAGTAGTTTAAATCCTTTTTTACTGAATTCCAGCTTAATCAAGACATTTCTTTGAATTTTATGTTGCCTGTTTTTCTATTTCTGTGTACAGATTAACTAATATTAAACTTTTTCGCAAGATAATGAAAATACTGTACATCCTATTCTGTTTTCTGTCCAACCGTTTGTAAAACCTGTTGATTTCTAAAATGTATACCTTGTTTATTCGAGATTTGTGACGCGTTGGTTTGCAGGAAATAATTCGCATGAAAACCTTTTAGCTAGAGTAGTTTCTTATGTACAATCTACAAATATTGAGAAAATCAGACGTGACAGGACTTAGTCAAGATAATTTGAGTTATTTATTGACCAGTTAAAGAAAAAAGTTAAATATATTTATTTAAAATCTTTGAAGTATCTTTATAATGCCGTTAAGAAATACTATTAAAGTTCAAAATTCATTTTTTATGTCCATTGTCAGTGGTGAAGACCAAATAAAAGAGAAGTTTAAATTAAAAGTGTTTAAATTAAAAGTATTTAAATTAATTAATTTTTTATAAAACTTCTCAGAAAATTTAAAAAAAGCCAAAAGTGGGATAAATAATGGTTTTTTTTTAATGGTTTTGTTTTTCAAAAGAACCCATTGGGTTCAACCCAATTGAGTCCAATCCGGCCAACACCGGTGTAAAGGAGAGTGTGTGTGAGTGTGTTTGTGTATGAGCGTGTGTGTGTGTAGGGCATGGACGTTACCGACTAGAAGAAACGGCTACCGGGGATAGTACTCAGGACCAGAGGAGCCGCCCAGAGGACGGTGGGGTTGAAAAAGGAACCACAAGGTCACAGACGGTCAAATGAAAACATTTAGCAATCGTGATTGCTCAAAAAAAGAAAAAAAAAAGAGAAGAAAAGAAAATTTGAATATTTAGCATTTTAAATTCAAACTATGTTTTTCGCAATTACGAGGGTGTGTGTGTATATAGGCGTGTATGTCTTTGTGTAGGCGTGTGCGTGTATGTACGCGCGCGTTTGTGTGTGTGGGTATGTGCGCGCGCGTGTGTAGGCATTCGTGTGTGTGTGTGTATGTATGCGACACTGTGTATGCTTTCAAGTGTGTAGGCATGCATGTGTGTGTGTAGGATGTGGACGCAACCTGGAGACGGTTTTCGTTAGAGGAGCAGCATCGGGAGGAGCCGGTCGACGGTGATGCTGCAGAGGGAGGCAGGGGGGGGGGGGAATAAAATCATAAGATCGTCATTCAAAGGTCAAATGAAAACAATAAACAATTCGTGATTGCTCAAAAAGAAAAAAAAAGAAGAAAGTGACGATGATAGCGACACATGTGAAAAATTCCGAGCAATAAATATTCCTCTTGAAAAACAATTACACAACAAAGATCGACAAGAAGGTAGATCAAAGAACATAAACCAACTTGTTTGAAATTGAAAAAATCAAGGAACCAAGTATGTATTCATTTTTGTAATTTTTTTTTAGGAACTCGTCTTTTACAAGCACTTGGTTATAACGTGCAAATGTTGCGGTCCCTTCGTGATCACTATAAGCGAGTGCGACTATAAAACGCTTTGTGTATCATCCTTGAACATTGAGCGGTACGCTTTGAAAAATAATGTCCTATCCAGAACTAATTAAATATCAGTGGTCTTCCTTGTTTTTTACTTCTTTTTACAAAAAAGGAAATATTGTATTCGCGAAATAATTTTCAATCAAATATCGACCTTAATTTCCATTTTACTCAAATCCGAATGAACGTTGAGTTTTTTTTCGACTCGACCACAAGTGGATAAGTGCCTAAGAACGTATAGACTCGCGAAATGTCCATTTTGACGATTCCCGAGTTAATTACAACGAATTTTCTCGTGACATCTGCATGTACGTATGTATGTATGTGCGGATATACGTATGTGTGTATGTGTGTCGCATAGCTCAAGAACGGTATGTCCTAGAAAGTTGAAATTTGGTACGTAGGCTCCTAGTGGGGTCTAGTTGTGCACCTCGCATTTTGATTGCATTCGGGTGTTTCTAAAAGGGGCTTTGGCCCCTTTTTGGTTGGAAATCATTGTTAATTTCGATTTAAACTTAAGAGGTGTTATAATTTAGCTGACACTTGGCGATATAACGCCAGTCTTTTGTTGCCAAGTTTTGTCCGGTAGATATTTTTTTATCTGGATTCAAATTTGGCCACTGTTGGTGATATTTATAGAGTAAACTATTGAATCACATTAAAATTGCCAGAAATGGGAAAATGACATTAAATTGGGGTAAAAGGAAGTCATGTGATGCACACATCAGCTCGTTTGAACTCAAAATGGCATGTTTGCTGCAGAAAACATTGATTTTATTTAACAAAGTATGTGCTTTGCTCACATCCCTTAGATGAAAATGTGTTAACACTGCAGAACGTGAATTTTCATTGCGTACTTAACACGCCTATTTCACCACTTAAAATTGGAACTGAAGTTTTTTTATGTGCAGGGGAATGTAGGTTACAGAAGCGAAATAGCAGGATAAATTGAAATGGTAAAATATTTACACTGCTTGCAGCGCCATCTATCCAGCAATATTTTAACTATGTTGTTGAACATAAATATGTACTTGATTTTCGCTCAACATAAATAGCTGCAGAAATCACGAGAGAAAATAACTGAATTCATTTTCGAAATTTAAACACATGTTGTAATATTTTGTGGTACAGTCTTTCAAGCGCACGCGGAAAAAAGTGAAATAGCTTGCTTGTTTACTTGTTCATTTATTTATTACGAGAAAGTCGCCCGTCAAGGTATGACGGGGGAAACATTGGCGTCGTCAGCTGAAATTTATTGGGGAGGACCATTCTGACTCAGTCTTTTTCAAGTTGCAAGACAAAAACTTGACATCAAACAGACATGGGTTTTCATTTAATACAATACTTTTAAACGGGTACATCTTGATTTACATATTACACAATAGGAAAAAAAAATTAAATACCAACAAATACATTTTTCCTTGACTGCACATGGGATACGAATATCCGTGCTATTTTTTTGCGATCAATTTCGTCCAAGATGTTTTTTTGAACGTTACATAAAGCAACATGAT
Organism: Uloborus diversus; assembly: GCF_026930045.1. Classification (NCBI taxonomy): domain Eukaryota; kingdom Metazoa; phylum Arthropoda; class Arachnida; order Araneae; family Uloboridae; genus Uloborus; species Uloborus diversus. Next base: position 22,176,276 of record NC_072739.1, read on the forward strand.
TCAACCGTTTTTGTGTCATAGTCGACCTTAGATACAATTTCAGCTTTCTCAGCGCACTGAAGCTTCTTTCGGCTTTACACGACGAAGGGCGGCACATCAAGAGTAGCCGCACCAAATTTTCAACATTTTGAAGCAGTAGACAATTGAATTAACCGTTCTTAATGAATGAAATCGTCAAAAACGAAATCCAGCTTTATTGAATCAGCCGTTTTATGGAATCAAAGCTGTTTAGAACAAAATGTGCCTCATATAAGCCGCGACATCTGTATAATTAAATTTTTATATTAAATAGTGATAAACCCTGCAGTTCTAAGCTCTTGGCACAAGTTGCGTTCGAAGGAGTTTAATTTGATGTTTTTAATTAAAAAATTAAAGTATATAGTTCACCGTTATGACATTCACGAACCAACGAAAAACACAACTACAATAATAAAATAAGACATAAATAATTAAGCTCTCATGATATCATATTTTAATAATGCAACCTTTTAAAGTATTTTCTTAATTTTTTCAGGTTTTTTGTAACAGTTGCACCAAAATTTTGCTTTTTTGTGGGGAAACAGATGGCGAAATGGAACTGCTTTTTCTGACACGTGACAGTAAGTTTTAAAATGGTTATTTCAATAAAATTTGTTCAGTAAAGCGGGATTATTAATGGATAATTTTCTGTTAAGCTTTAATAACTAAAAAGAAGTATTATTTATTCCATTAAAATTTATAAAAGATGAAACATTTCAAAAAAAAAAAAAAAAAGAGAAAATTGAACGCATTACTGCGATAGGGCTCATAATGTCAAAATATTGACTGTAAAGTATACCTGATTAGCAGGCATTCAGTGGCTACTCGATAGGAGGTCACCGTGAACTTTCATAAACTTTCCTTTCCCAGAAATTTTGTCTGACGAGTCTTCAAATTTCGAGTAGTTTTTTGTGAAATATTGCATTAAAAAGATATTCTCATTAGATGTAGTGATGTGGGTAATTAGGAATTTCATTCGGAAAATCGAGAAGTAACACAATCTAAATAGTATAAAATCGGGGAGCTCCTACATGTATTACACTAAACAGAATGGTACTTACCTATCACGGTCTTTTGACTTTTTGAAGACGGTTCGGTGGATGTTGATGATGATTCAGTAGTTAAAAATTGCTCAGGTTCATTTGATGTAAAAGGTTTGCTACATTTTCTCGTTTCAAGCCATCTCTTCATAGCCGTAATCGAATATGTAAAAAAAAGTATTTTTTTCCAAAATAGGAGCGCTCTTCAGGTCACCTACTCTCAAGGAGACCGAAAGACCACATGAAATCATCTTTATTTTTGTATAGGGAAGCTCCTTTTATTTCTGTCTTTTTATTTTTTTCTGGTCATCTTACGCTTCTTTTTTCGTTGGTCTATCGGAAGTGACATCACAGTATCCATCGTTATGCTGGCTTACGATTTGCATTTGAAATTGCACGTTAATTTTTAGACTCCTCCTCTTCTTTTTCTGTAACGTAACGCTTTTTTGGTCAAATTTGAGATGCCGCAAACACATTTGAGAAACCGCGCTTCGGTAAGGTACTTTGAAGCCATGTGTTGAATAATGTTAAACACATGACACGTCCTTTCCTTTCTACCCCAAACTTAACCTTTGACCAGCTAAGTGGTCTTCTAAATTTGTGTGCATCCTTTGGCCAGGGTGTTGTTGCCAGCTGCAAAAAAAACCGCCAAAGAGGTCTGGTGTCTCATTTTGTTAGGGTAACATCGGGGTCGCTATAAATTGAGCGAATCGGAGAAACAAACACTGCAAAACTCGAAACAGAAACCTGGAAGCGCCGAGAAACGAGATAAGAAAGGGGCAGTAATTTAGATCCCTGGCTGACTTCTGTTGACTTATTAGCACGAGAGTCGTAAAAAAAGGGGGTGGGGAGTTGTCCATGTCCATCTAGTTTAAGTATCTCAAAGTTGTCCCGTTGTTTCCCCCTAAATAACAACAAATAAGCTGGAATGACTTTCAAGCTGGGGAGGCCGGCGACACGACTATGGATGGTTGACATTGCACTAGGGAGAAGGTGTCCCCTTTCTAGCATCCTCCACTGAAGCTAGTGTGCGCAGAGAGCAGAGCAATGGTTTGATATTGGAGTTCACTTTCCGGCTTTCCGTTCACTATACACATCACCTATTTTGTTTTTGTTTTTTTTAGTTCATTTTTTTTTTCGATGTTCATTTCGTTTTATTTGATATGAATTAAACATGGTAAATTATGTATTATGCAACTGTTAACAACTCTTCAAAGCAAAAATAATTTCCCCAAAATAATAAATTTCATCTTGACAATTATCGAGGGGGGTCCGATTTTCAAATATTGTGGGGGTCCGGTCCTCAAATATTGGGGGAGGGGGGTCCGGATCCCTTGGACCCCCCCCCCCGGCCGTGACGCCCAAGTGTAGTCATGTTAGACATAAAATCGTCAAGTGCTAAGTAGTTCTGTTTTTTTTTAATTTTTTTTAATTAATTTTTTTTATGTGTTGTTTGGGTTTGTTAGAATAGAAGTGGAATAATCGAAGTTTGCAGTTGTCCAAAACCTGTGCGTGCTGCGTTATTCGCGACAAACTGCGAGATTTTCGGATTTTTTTTTTTTTAGTTTTTTCCCTTTAACTTCTAAACCAAGCAACTTTTGATACTATAGTTCAGTTCATTTCAGTTTCCTTTATTTTGGTGCGTTACACTTCACAACTAACTTCAAACATATTTACTAAAAATATGCTGCATAATGTACACTTTTATTAGTTGGCACTTTTATTAACTAACCAAATATGCAAGTCATGGACGGTGTTTTAATGTTTGTGGTTGATATGTAAACAGGCCTTTTGATATGAAATAACGGGCCTCTCATCTGAACAATTAACGTAGTCAGACTGCCTTCTGGGGGTACTGCGGTAAACTTCCGTTTTAGGTTTGAAAATGAGAGTTGAAATGAAGGGTCTGAGGTTTACCCTATCGACTTTACTGTCTCAAATTTAAATTTCATACCAGTCTCATGACTGATGTAGAAATAAAAATGTTTTGTCATTAGATCACTAAAAAAAGAGTGAAATGGAATTTACTTGTTACTTCACACATTATATTTTTGTGAAGCCACAAGCAGAAATTCTAAAACTGGTTGGGGTTAAAGATTAGTATATCTTAAAATATTATTGAAATCACCTCCAAGTATACTTATCTGACAACGTATCCGAAAATTGGAGTAAATTTAAGCAACGTTTTGTGCTGTATTTGGACACATCCGATAAAATAAGTCAGCCAGATAAAATGAAATGTCTAGACGTATAACTATAATAATTAAAACGATAATGTATGGACGTATTTAATAACTTCAAACTTTGTAAAGCAATTAGAAATAATTTCAACGTAGTTTTAAAGGCTTTTGAAAATTATTCTCAGCCAAGAACAAATACTGTAATTGTACGTTATAAATTCATTAATAGCAGGCAAAAGAAAGGTGAATCTTTTGATTCATTTGTTACAAACCTGAAAAATTTATCGGAAGACTTGTTTTTGAAAACCAAGAGGACAGCTTAATTCGAGATTTATTACTTATCGGTGTCCGAGATGCTGTGGTAAAAGAAAAATTGATCATGGAAACCTAGCTAACTTTCGGGAAAGCTATAGAGCAGGGGTTCTCAAACTGAGTGCCGAATTAAAAGGCAAGGGGTACCGCGAAGCGTCCATGTTATCAATGTAAGTTTGTTAGTTAGGTTTGACAAGTAAGGTTATATAGACCAACAGCACTATCCCCAGGTTTATTTTAAATATACCATACTAAAAACGAACGAGTAGTAATTAATAACCGGACAAAAGTTATTACAGAGGACTGATATAAAAAGCACCTGATCTAATATTTCTGGAAGTTTTGCTTCAACATGGTTCAGTGTCGATTACTAGTATGAAAAAGTTGCATATTGTTCTTGAAGCCTAATTCATGTAGTCGGCAAATTCAAAAAGATAAATGTTGTTGCGCACCGTCATCCCCCTCCCCCTGTGATTTGATAACCTAGAACAGTAGATAGTTGGTTGTTTAGGCCGTGGTTATATTTCTTAGCACTCAGAGGTCTTTATAACATGGCACCGGAGTATAGGGTGTGGGATGTGATAATGTGCTGCATATGCTACACATATATTCACGAGTTGTGAGTATGAGTGAAAAAAAAAAAATAACGATTTATCAGTTGCACCAAATATGATGATTGATCTTTCTCTTTTCCATGGAAGTAAACATTGAATTTTCAAGAATGTTTTTGAGATCATCAAATGTTATTTCATACTAGCTGCGTGCCCGGCGTTGCACGGGCTACCTAAAAAATGAAAGAAATGTCCAGTTGATATTTTTGTAGTACTCTGATATTCGTTTCTAACGCGTTAAGAAATAAATAAATGCGCGTAATGCAAGGTTTGCAAAACACCAGTAAAACATATTTTTGGCAAAAACCTCATCAACGTTAATAATAGTTATCAATAATACAAGTTATCAGTATTTTCAATCAGCACAAAAGATGAAAATATATGCATTATCAACAATAATTTATGCTCACGTTAAACTGATTTACATCTGATAGACTATATTGGAAATATTTATGCACAATAACAATCCCCTTTTTACATAAAATAGCCCACTACCTGGCGTTGCCCGGAGGTTAATTAATGCAACAGACCTCTTAGGTAATTATTTGGATGAATTTTATCCACATGAACGTAGAAAAAAAAACATCAATACGTTTTCGAGGTAAAAACCCTCAAAAGAACTAAAATATCACAGAAAATTAAGCATTTACAGAAAAAAAAATAGCATCAATAAACACAGGTCAACACACATATCGATACTATATTGAAACGGATGACGTTATTTAAAGAAAGAAGCATGTATGAAAAATGTTAAGTAAGACTATTTTCAATTAACAAAAAAATTCTTACAAAAACAGAGCCGAATTCAAAACTTCTACTTTTATTATAATTCAAAAATCTATTTTTTTTTCTCACTCATTGTTGCCTAGCCTTGAGGAAGTGAGAGGGTGATAAATCAGAAATAAATTTATTTCCCGCCTTGAAAGCTCATCTCCATATATTCATTCATAAAAGAAAAGAGCCATTTTGTAACTAAAAATTTGAATTTATAACTCTTTGATTTTTTTTCAATCCCCCTCTTTCCCATATGCATTGTAGACCATCAAAGAAGCTGTGTGCTAAATTTGGTAAAGATCCGACGAAAATTGAACTTTTATATAAGGAAGAAACAGACATACAATTTTATGGAATTATAATATTGTGATTTAAAAGATTTAAAGTAGCAGCTACAGAACATTTACGACGTGAAATAAAACTTAAATGCTTCATTTATTGTATTTGTGATGATTTTCTAAAGTATTTTAGGTCGAATGCTCCCGAAAGAAACATTTCTTAATTATTTGACTTGAGAAAAGCCTCAAAAAATCACGCATGAAACAAAGACAATATTAAACATTAAATTAGCAATCAACGGAAAGTTGAGATGAAGCACTGAAAAATAATTTGAATGGAGGAAAGCCTTCGAAAAATAGTGATTTGATTTTGAAATCTAAGAGTCATAATTAATAGTTTTTAATTGATATCTCCGCTAATTATTATCGGAGGATTATGTTAAATAGCCAAACATGAAGACGGGAAGATGACGAATCCATCGATACCTGGTTCGATGGTCAGTTCACTGTCGTTCGGGAGAAGAAGCTTGGACATAGATAGATAGATAGATAGATAGATACTCAGATTTTATATGTATAAGATAATTAAAGACTTGCAATTCGTATCAGTTAATAGTACTTTTTGGTGTTTTTGTCTCCAACTTTGTGTGAAGTTATCTCTGCCCAGAGTTTTCCTTATTATGGCTCACGTTCTTAATGAGACCAAATCGCTTTTGGTTGCTAAAACTGCTGAAAAACATACCTGAAACTTAAAATTTTCATTTAGTTTTATTTTTTCTTAGGTTTTTTTTTTTTTTTTTTCTTGTAATTTGATGAATATGCAAACGCTGGTGAAATTCAATCACAAAAGAGCGAGACAATAGATTTTTGAACCTTAGAGTAGCCTTGCAATTACGCACGTATGGGGTGCCGTGAGAAAATTCTAATTCTTGAAAGGGTACCGCGCATAGACTAATAATAAGAGTAGACCGAGCTTTCTCATTCTTGCTGATGAAGAAAATTGGTTCATAGATGTATCATGTGACTAGTGGAAGGGCTTGGCGAAGACTTTGGCAGCATGGTTGCTAGATGGCAGCATTATCTATAGTTTGGCACTCGACATGTATTTTAAGACAATGTGTTTTCATTAAAAAAAACTTCCAGGTGCAGAGATTGAACTGTTTTTCTTTTAGTTATGCATTATTTTGACATTAGTAATAGTTTTTGATCAGTTTTCGGTAACTTTTATTTCATTTGGAGCTGTCAGCGTTGGCGTGAACGAAATGGCGTAAACGTTTTGCGTTAACGCAAAAATGTACTAATCGGTATCTTTAATTGAAACTGTAGGTAAAAATCTTACCGTTTGCTGATTCTTCTTGGTCGCTTGTATCTTTTACTGCTTAGAGAGTTATTGAAATTGACTAAAGAAAATGCACAATACTATCTAAACGAAAAACTCACTATATTAACAAAATATTTACAACTTAGAATAACAAATTTACAAATCGGACTCCATAAAAAATCATTCCTCCGTGTTCCATCAATTCTATTTATTTCATTTCGCGCTGGCGTTGATCGTCTGCTACGATTAACGCCCGCTGTTGCTAGGATATCCACCAGTCACATGGTTTGGTTTATGAGCAGCAAAAAGGTTGCCATAGCTCGGTCTACTCTTATTATTAGTCTATGGTACCGCGAGTTGAAAAAGTTTGAAAACCCTTTCTATAGAGTATTGTAGGGCGAAAGAAGCCACTAGTAAACAAATTCAAATTATGAGTGGACATCTGGATTTCAATTCATTAGACTTAGATGCCGTTAAGAGTGAAAATAAGCATGGGAAATTAAATAAAATGGAGAGAGAATTGGCATGGGAAATAGACATAAAGTAAATAATGACAACCATCGAAGGTGGACAAAAGTTGTGCTAAATGTAAAACGGTTCATGGTTACAGTACAGAAAATACACAGCATATGAAAACAACGCAATAAGTGTTCTCTTTTGAACCATTTTTTCATTGCATGTAAAATGAAGAAAAAGAAGAATAGGAAAATAAATGAACTTAAGGAACTGATGTGATATACTCCACCCTTGGCGACTTTTTAATGTTGGCGCCAAGAAAGCGTCGCCAAGAAAACGATGTATGACGACATATGTCATACATCGTTCTTAGCGATGCTTTTTTAGCGCCAACAGGAAAAAATCAGATAAAAAAACATGATCAAAGCACTTCAGAACACAATATATATAAAAACAACATAAAAGCACAACAAAAAAACATCACGAATATATGCTTCAAAAATGTACAGGACCGGGGTTTTTGTAAACATATTAAAATACAATGAAATAAATTATTGTATTAATTACAAGTCGAAATTAATGCATTAATTTTTTTTTTCATCATTTCTCCGGGATACGAGCCCTCGGTCTCATAGTACTTTCGTAATGAGACCTCGGCTCGCCGGCCCTGCTTTGGTCTCATTACGAAAGTACTATGAGACCTCTGGCTCGCCAGAGGTCTCATTTTTTCCGTTATCCCTCCGTTCCTCTCTTTCCGTTATCCCTCCGACTGTTAATATACATTACAGTCGGAGTATGGTCACAGTTATGTATATTTTCATGGAGACACCCAAGGGTGGCTCCTTCCGTTCAGTGTACAATAATGACACAGTTTTAAGTGTGAAATATGCACCATTATTGTGCAGATTTATTAATAAAATTCAGCATTTTTAAGAGTACAACCGAAAGAACTTTCAATTGTTAACATAAAATTCAGTACCTAAAGGAGGCACGTTAATAGAATGTCTAAATAATTCGTGGCATCGATAAGAATTAACTTTTAGAACAAAATAACCGTACTATTTCTGTAAAATTAATTTACATACAGTAAAAATAAAGTTAAAAACTACAAGAACCCCTCAAGGATTTGTAAAAACAAAGAATTTTGGAAGTGAGAGGTTTTTTTTGAATTCTAAAATAAAGAACTTACCTTTTTATATGGTATAAATATTCACACTCAGTCTAAAACAATACATCATATGACAATGGCACGTTACAGATACACACCACGTTGGAGTTAACTTTTAATTAACCGTCAAGTTTGAAGAAACTGGCATTTTCTAATGTTTTTACTTCAAAACACAACTACTGAATTTAAACTAACACAAAATAAGCATTCCTGTAAGGTATATTGCACGAAACAACACCACGTATCTCTCCTGCGTGAAACCCAAACAACCCAATTAAACAAGTTTGAACAGATCTGTAAGATTGCCTTCGGGTTGCTAAACACAGGTTAGTTTGGCCAGTGATGCCATGCATAAAAAATTATCGCCTCATTGGCAAGAAAAATATTTTAATTTTGTGCAAAAAAATCGAATGTCGCCAAATGGCGGGGTATATCACATCTGTACCAAACTTAACTGTAATGATAACTTTTCAACTTCAAGTGAAGAGGAAGACAATTCCGTTATTTCTATATGGTTGTAAAAGAACCTGATTTAAGCTTTTTCAAATATCGTCTGAACAACTTAAGACGCTCTACATGCTCTTATGTTTAGCTGGCTCTCAAATTCCATTACATAAAATACTTCTTAAACGTCAAGGAGTCTCGATACAATATATGACACCCCTGTCGCCCATTTCTCTTTAATACAGGGTGGCCCAGCGGGTAATGTTTGAAACAAATGAAAAAATAAAAACAAACAAGAGACGTGAGTAGAATTTAATGACTTATATTGAAAGGACATATTGGGCTATTAATGATATAGAGGTTCGAAGTGACTGCTATCTTTAACAAGGACAGCAGTTAGGCGGTTCTGCAGATCGGGTCTTACGGCAGCGAAAAACCGTCTGTGACCACAGTAGCGGTGACTGTAGCCATAGCTTTTTTATCGTCTTCCACCGATCCAGTACGTTTGAACTTGGCATACAGTCTACAGGGAAGAGGATTGAAACACATTTTTCAGAACAAACATGGGAGCAAAAAGGATAAGATTTGTACCGTCAAACGCACAAAATGACTCACCTTTCCATAGTTCTTTTGTTTGGCCAATTCTTGTTGTGGAACTTCTCCTGCCATGCTCGTTGAACTGCCTTCATATTTTCATCTCATCTGGCCATTTGTAGCACAATAAATTCGCGAGCTTCCGTCGAATATTTTTGTTTATTTTTACTAGCGAGAATCACACCGCACAGCGCACACTGAAGGAACATCACATTTACAATTGCCCACTCAACGGAGCATGCGCACCAAGTTTGGGGTCACTCACTTGCATCTAGCGCCATCTATTGGACTTTGTTTCAGACATTACCCGCTGGGCCACCCGGTATGTTCAGCAGGAGTGGATACAGAAATAATTTTTGGAGTACTTGGAGTTTGGAATTGAAAAACTTACCCCTCCCTCCCATTTCAAGTTTTCATAGCGAAGTTTTCATGACTTTATTTTCAAATGTGTGTGTGTTTGTGTTTTTCCTTTTTCTCTCTAAGATCCCTTGAGACCAATTAATATACTTTATCTTTACTAATAATAAAGCTGAATGTCTCTCTGTCCGGAGGATGTCTTGATGTCTGCATGTCTGTAGGATGTCTGTGACGCGCATAGCGCCTAAACCGTTCGGCCGATTTTCATGAAATTTGGCACGAAGTTAGTATGTAGCATGGGGGTATGCACCTCAAAGCGATTTTTAGAAAATTCGATGTGGTTCTTTTTTTATTCCAATTTTAAGAAAAAAAACTATCATAAATTACGAAATTATCATAACGTGTAACCGTAACATGGGCACAAGCCAATTGGCGAGATACGAAATTATCATAACGTGTAACCGTAACATGAGTACAAGCCAATTGACGAGAAAATTCACAATACATTATTTGTAAATACAGGCGAACCAAAAGACCTTTTAATTTTTCTATTACGGGCGAAGCCGTGCGGGTACCACTAGTAAGTACATAAATTGCTATGCACTTATCTACTTTGAATGTGGAAGTAAAATATCTTTAACATTTAAAGCCAATAAACACTAAACGCTACATAATTTCATTGAAATGCTGTAAAATGAGCGGTTTTAATTAGGAAAATTTTCTTAATAATTTTGACACGAAGACAAGGTTATTAAATAAACCCATACCTCAATTGAATTTTTTAAATGAATTTATATTTCAACTGTAAGATATCGTGCAAATAAGATAATAATAACTTTATAAAGGTTTTATTGAAGAACTCAGAAGTTATTTCTTTGCGAATTTCAAAGCAATTGCTAATCTTAAAAATTTAAACACTACATGCCGTTTTCAATCAATATTATGGTTTTGGCAAGAAACTATCATGTGATTTATTTTAGTTTGCATTTTTATAAGCTAAAAAATAAAAATCTATTATTTCGCAAATAGCTTTCTAGATTGAAATTACTTTTCTAGGCACATCTTCACGCAATTTTTTTAAAATGTCAATAACTGATTCCATTAAAGAAGAATTTATAGACGAATCGCAAAGTTCCAAACCAGCAAGTTGAATTTGCCGCTCTGGTCTCTGACTCTAGAATTACTTCTTTAGCAAACAAAAATGTTTTTATTCGACTAAGATTTGTCTTTTGTGTTTTTTGTGTTCTTTTTAAAGAACTATAAAACATTTCTTCATGTTATATAGAAAAGTTAATGAAAAAAAATGAAATAGTTAAATTGGTTTGCCCTTTTGTGGGTGCACGCTCCCCCCCCCCCCCCCCCCCGTAAAATAAGTTACGTCTCCACACATTTTATTAAAGAAATGTTGGTTACTGATTCCATCAAAGAATTAATAGTCAGTAAAATTGCGGTATTACGTTACTTTGAGTACGAAACCTGTTAGTTAAATTATCTTTTGTCACTCTGGTCTCTGACTCCAGTGTAACTTTCTTAGCAAACAAAAATGCTGTTATTCAAATACGAGTTTTTTCATGATGGAGAAGTCAATTTAAAAAAAAAAGGGAGATAGTTAAATTAACGTTTCCTTTCCGTGGGATGACCGGGCTCTTTGCTCCCCCCCCCACCCCCTTTTCCTAAAATTCGCTATCAAAACTCGGGTATTTCCTGATGAACTCACTATCACCCAGCATACATACATATGCAAAACGCTTGCTTTTAACTACCAGTTGTTTTAGCTATCAGTGACGTATAAGTTCTAGTTGATAGCTCAACCGTTGATTTTGGAATTTGCATAATTCTAAGTTCTGGAATCAGACATCGTTCCGAGTAGGACGTTGTCTCACTTAGATCCCACAAATTCGATATGCTGTCTGATTGGAGCAAAGCTCACTGTGTGCTTCTTGGGGAAGTTTTTTGGGGGAAAACATATTTTTAGAGCAAATAAAAGCCTCAGGAAAAAATATTTTTTACGGAAGTATTTAAATTTGCATATTTACATCTGGTAGTTAGATCGTTTGTATCAAACACAAACAGCGTTGGTTTAGCTTTGTTCAACTTGATAGAATTCGCATCAATGTTCTGCGTGAGTAACTAGTGGATATATTCAGTAAATTACCGCCCAATAGCCACCCCCCCCCCTAAAGCAGAAATACATAAAATACACCGCCAGCTCAGTCATTTCCGGCCGACAACAGTTTCGTGCTAATTAGCACTCATCAGCCCGGCATAGGAAAGTGACTGAGCTGGAGATGGAAAACCTCTTAAGGAAGCCAATAGTACAAACTGTTTGTTTGGCAAGGAAGAAAAACAGTTTATATAATAATTTTTGATGATTTTTACGTAAGGTTAGTTTCGTCACTGTCTTCATTAACAACGACGTTGAATTTTTACTTCCTTTTATAAAAAAGGAAGTATTGTATTCGCGAAAAAAATTTCACCCAAAAATCAGCCTTAATTTCCATTTTGCTCACCCCCAAATGAATGTTGAATTGTTTTTTCAACCCGACCACACCTGGATTTGTGCCTAGGAACGTACAGACACCCGAAATGTCCATTTTGACGATCCCCGAGTAAATTACAACGAGTTTTCCCTTGACGTCTGTATGTACGTATGTGTGTATGTATGTCGCATAACTCAAGAACGGAATGTCCTGGAAAGTTGAAATTTGGTACGTAGACTCCTAGTGGTGTCTAGTTGTGCACCTTCCTTTTCGGTTGCATTCGTATGCTCCAAATGGGGTCGTTTGCCCCTTTTTGGGGGGAAATCATTATTAATATCGATGTAAACTCAAGTGCTGTTATAATTTGGCGGGCACTTGGCAATATATCGCCAGTCTTTTGGTCACCAAGTCTTGTCGCCAACTTGGCGACGAATTTTTTTTTTTAATCTGGTTTCAATTTGGCCACTGTTGGTGATATTTAGAGAGTAAACTATTGAATCACATTAAAACTGCCAATAATGAGAAAATGACATTAAATTGGAGTAAAAAAAAGTCATGTGATGCACACATCAGCTCGTTTCATCAATGAACAGATGACTCAATATTTCGGCAGGCTTTACTATTTTTGCCAAATATGGGGCATAAGACTGAAAATATAAGTCGAAACCAAATGTCTCAAGCTGACAGATGATAAAGATCGCGACATATTAAGTCAAAAACGCATCATTACTTTTTTGATTAGCACTCAAATAAGATTGACTTCACTGGGATTACTCGACATTGTTCTGACTGTGCTAATGGTAGGCGCACTGTCGCATACTGGTTACACATTGCTGCGATCATATAATTTCTGTCTCATGTCCGATATTTGGCAAAAATGGAAAAGCCTGCCAAAATATTGAGTCGTCTGTTCATTGATGAAAAAGTCAATGTCGTTGTGAATGAAGACAGTGACGAAGACTAACCTTGCTTAAAAAATCATCATAAATTATTATATCAACACTCAGTTATTTGAGATAATAATGTTAAACGGTGTCTAAATTATTATAAAGTTACTTTAATGCTCGAAATTTTTGTCCTTATTGGATCGAGGCTGAAGAATATTAAATAAGCGACTTATGTACAATTTAGCATTGAATGATATTTATTTAAAAGCTCTCTAATCGTTTTTTTTTTTACATTCCTAATAACTTCATAAAGGATATGGTTTAGTTTTTTATTGTTTTCTTTAAGTTTTTTCTCTGGTAAGATGGTATTTTCGAAATTTAAGAAAAAAAAAATCTTTTCATTTTTTTTTTACTGAGCAGACGATTTTTTACTGACTTAGTTCAAAAAACATAAAGAAAACCATAAAAAAACCAAGCCACATCCTTCTTTTTTTTTTTTTTTTTTTGCAATAATTATTTTGCAAAAAACGTAGCGTTTAAACAAGTTTAAATAGTTATTTGCAATAATTATTTAAACTTGTTTAAACGCACCACTTCAAAACATTCGAAAAAATTAAAAAATGTAGAGGAGTATAAAAGACATGTTCTGAAAAAATTTTGTGAGTGACACTTTTCAGAAAAGCATTGAAAAAAAAAATAGTTAAGTTTTATTTCCGTCGTCAAAAATCGTCTTTTCGTTTTAAAATTATGAATATAAGAATTTTTTATGTGTTTTATTACTAGGAATAAGGAAAAAAATTACCATTCATTAATTTTGAATTTTACTATGAAAAAAAATTTTAAATCGAAAAAGCAGGTTTTTTTTTTTTTTTTTGAAAAACTCGAATGCGATTTCAGATAAAGAGATGAAAATGTGGCTAAATTATGTTTATTCGACACAAAAATGATCCCCCAAGTGCGAGTCGAAACGGTCGCAAGGGCAGATTTTACATAGAAACCCGGCTACGGCCTTTTACAATGAGGCCCTTGAGCAAGAAAGGTTAGAGACTCCTGTTCTAGTTCCCTGTTCGACAACTAATAAAGGAGAACTTTGCCCAATAGGAAGATGCTGTGAATATTGACTCATGATACAGTTTTTATCCATTACGCGTAGTTGAAGAAACATTATAGATTCAGTTTTTGTTATTCCGTATTTATTTTAATTACTTAATTTATTTATTACTCTGTGCGGGAGCCAGTAACCCACACTGGGCGCGCCCACAGGTGGCGGATAGGGGAGTGCCTCCACAGAATCATCTTGTGGAAAACAGGCCTTAACAACCTCTCCGGAGGCAGTAGCACCTCCGTTCTAATGAATACTGAAATTTTTATTTATTTGTTCATGCATTTATTCATTTTTTAGTATTTTCAGTTTCAATTACGAAACATCCACATCGAAAACAAAAAAGAGATGTTAAGCTAAACATCCACCCTTATAAACATCGATAGTAAAGACATCGATGTTTGAACAAAAATATTTCGAAAGCATCGACGTCGCGCCACTGACGTAACGTGGGACGGACCCAGGGCGGGGGTCTTCTGGGGGCGGCAATTTGATGCTTTTGATGTAGAAAAACATTAAACGTGTTTTCCGAATGAGGGAAATCATGTCTTCAATCTGTTGCTGGAGATAAAAGAAAAGAAATCTCTTCGAAATATTGGGTGGTTTCATGATTACTCCAATTCAAGAATTTTCTTTCTTGTGGAATATTTACCGTGCAATGTCTTTTCTTTCTTGTGGACTATTTACTGTGCAATGTCGTTTATTTTTCTCGTCCTTTGCCTAAAGCTACAGGCTGGGGGAAAATCAGAGAAAAAGTTTTTTTTTTTTGAGCAGTCACATTGCTTATTGTTCTCACTTGACGGTTTTTGGCGTCCTATGATTTTATTTTCCATCCGCCTCCCTCTGCAGCACCACCGTCGACCGGCCCCTCCCGATGCTGCTCCTCTAGAGAAAACCGTCTCCCGCTATCGAAAGCCGTCCATTAACTACACACACACGCTTACAGCACACAGCACACACACCTACACACATGCTTCCATACACACACGCTTACATGCACACACACACCTAAACACCCACACATACACCCACACACATCTACATATACACATGCACACACAAGCATACACCCCTACACACACACTCATGCCTGCACACAGACACAAACACACACGCCTACATACACGCACACACTCGTGATTGCGAAAAACATAACTTGAATTCCAGATGTCAAAATTCAAATTACTTTTTAATATATATATATATATATATATATATATATATATATATATATATATATATATATATATATATATATATATATATATATATATTAGGGTGGTCCTTATTTATAAGGAAAAAAAAATTTTTTCGAAATTTTTAGAAATTATTTGCCAGAATGTACCTTTATATAAGACATGAAAATATAACAAATTTCAGCTCAATCGGTTAATATTAACACGTGCCGCATCGACGCTGAAGTTGTGAGATTCAATGTAAGGCAGTTATTACCTATAAGAACGACAATGTACGCTCGACTGTAAACATAAAATTACGCATTTTTTTTAAATTTTAGTATAAAAACATACTAATTAAAATGAAAACGTAAAATAAAGATATAGTTTATCCTAATACTATATTTTTTATTTATTGAAATGATACATCCACTTCAGATACATATTTTGGATTTAAGTAAGCCTCCTTTTGTGGCGACTGGGAACTCTCTCCGGTACTCCTGAACAACCTGAATAAAAAAAAATAATATTGAATGTGTTTTCTAAACCTAGCCTATATAATGTGTTCAAGAAAAAAATAACAAAAAAATAAATTTGTTTATACATACCTGTATCAAAAATTGTTTTTGATGTTCATTTTTCGTCATTTTTTCATTGTAATCCTCAATCAACTTGACTCCTCTTTCTGCAATATCATTTGTACATTTTAAGGTTGAAATGATATTTTTTCCTGTGCGATAATCCTCTCTGTTTTCCCAATTCAGCGGATCGTCCTGAAGAAATTCAACACAAATACCGAATCGTTTAAATAACTGAAGTGAATTGGCGGACAATAATTCAGTTGGTAGATCTTTTTGAACAAAATTTTGGACATCTCGGATTTGCAACGATAGTTTTTTCTCAATGACTTCTGTCTCTTCATTTTCTTCTTCTTTTTCATTCACAGTTTCTATGTTTTTACTTGCACATTCCATAATTTTTTGAGCCATTCTAATTTTTTCAACTCTCTCAATTCTATCGTCAAATATTGCCATGGCAGCACACTCTTCACTTAGATACCATAACTGGTTTAAAAATTTTGTTATTGCAATGGTTGCAATGTTTTCATTAATATTTTTAAATTTAACCAATTTTCTCAAAAAATATATATCATTTAGGGGAGCTCCTGTAGTATTCGTTGCTAAAAACCAGGCCTCTACATAACAGTATACAACGAAAACGCAAATTTCTGCATTCAGTTTGGAATTATCCTTTCTCATTTTCATTTGATCGCGAAATAAAAAAAGTTTTAAACAATAAATCGCTTTAGACATCCATCTCGCTAAATGATATGCACCGGGGGCCCTAAAACTCACATTTGTTTTATCTCCCAAAAAAATGAGCGTCAATTGCAAAAACTCTTTGTAGTCATCACGTGGTTGCTCTTCTGCGAGTTTCTGTTTCACAAAATAAATAATTTCGGGCGCTACATCTTTCAGTGCATTATAAACGGCTTCATCGCTGGTATAATCTAAAAATTTCATTTTATCAATATTCTTCCAGTTTTCTTTAAGTGCTTTGAATTGAGCAATTTCAGGGCCGGATGTTACAATTGCTTTTGTCCTCGTGAATACACCAGCCAAAACGACCTCAAATATATGGTGTCGGCATGGAAGCCACAAAATATCTCGCCCTAACCTTTGTTGAAGCAGAACTGCAGCTCCTTTTATACGTCCAGTGTTTGATGCTGTAGTATCAAAACAAAAGGCTTGAATTTTTTCGGTTAAATTCCATTCATCAGTGATATGGAACACAGCAGAGCAAACTTCCGATCCTCCTGATGATGCAATTCCAGGTACTCCTAATAATTGTTCAAAATCTAAACCAACCGCGATCACAGGAAGCCGATCAATTTTCTCATTTTTTGTGATATCAGGCAATAATTTGGAATCTCAATGCACTTCAATAAAATTTGCATCATTTCCTACCGATTTTATTGATGAATATTTTATTTTCCGCAAAATCTCTCTATTTCTTTTGATAGACGATCTATTGAGAACAAACTCGGTGATATCTATATTAAGAGCTTCTAGGACGGCAGAAATAATATGCATTGCATCCCTGTCACTCACTTTACATTTGTCCAAGGCAGCGGCCAGGCGAGGTGTCATTAACGTCTTTCGTCCTCTCTTGTTTGAAGATGGACCCTGTTGAGATTCCGATATGAAATATATGTCATCTTCACTGTTGTCTTGATTTATCACTTTTTTCTGTGAATCTTCGTGTTCTTTATCTTCCATTTCAAAATGTCCAATCGAACAACTAGAATTTTCCAACAAATCTTCTTTTCTTTTCAACTCTGCAGCTGTGCGTTCTTCTTTCCGCTTTTCCTTACGTAATAATTTGATATCTACTCCCAACATACAACCTACTCTACCTTTCTCCCTTTGCTTAATTAAAAATTCTGTATCTTCGGCGATTTTAATCTCATTTAACGCATTTAAGGTGGCAATATCGAAAAGGTTGTCTAAAGCTTCTTTAAAATCATTTTCTTTTTCTCTCTGCCGTTCAGTATCTCTATTTTTAGATTTTTCTAAATTTCTGACATTATCGTACAAAGATTTTAATTTCGAAATACAGTTTGAACGGTTTTGAACTGGGATTCTTGCTTTTTTCCAAAAAACAACCACTTCATCAATAACTAAAGCACTGCTGTCATTAAGATTTAAATTTACCACTCTCATGTTATAAAAAAGTACACTCAAAACATCTCGTTTACATGGTAATTTACTACCGCAGATTTGATTTTTCATCACTCCAACTAGATAAATATTGTTCCGCAAAGTGGACATTTCAGCACTTTTATCAATTACTTATATAGCACGTCTTTTCTTATGCACTTCAAGTACGAAACTAAAACGAATGTAGCATTGAACAAATAATATGTAAAAACAAAATTGACTTGTCGAGACTTGTAGTCGCGCTTGTAGCGAATTCGAACGCACTTGGCGCCGACTCGTCGTAGCATGTTAGACAGTCAGATGCATGAAACTTCAAGGCCAATGCGGCACGTGTTAATATTATCGGATTGAGCTGAAATTTTGTATTTTTAATGTTTTGGTGTAACTGAACAAAATTACAAATAATTTTGAAAAAATATGAACTTTCGAAAATAAGGACCACCCTAATATATATATATTTTACTGCAGCTGTTAGCTTCAATGATAGGAGGAATCAGTGAAATTTTCCAGTCTCTTGTTTTAAAATGAAGTTAGCACCTGATTTTTTTTCCTTATTAAAAATAAAAAAATCCCTTCAGTATTTTTTTTTCCTCTCAGGAAAGTGATAGCACTAGTATAAGTGGGGAGGTAGTTTAAAATGGTTGACGGAGCAATTTATTGCGCATCTATTGAGCGGCGTTAACTGTTTCAGCGTTTGACTTTTTTTTGTTATCGGATCATCGTCTATCATATAACCTCCCTGCGGATGCACATTATCGTAGAAATACGCTAAAATGTTATTTCATTTCATAGCTCTTCGTCAAATAACTCTGCGAATGTCCAACTTTAACTGTTCTTCCCCTCTTCTATTACAGCTACTTTTAGTCTTAACTGAAATTTTTCTACTGTGTGTAGCAGTCTGCACATCTGTTGTTTGTATCCGAGAGTTACATGCGACTGTTTAGATAAGTTTTTGCCGCATTCGACTTCCTATTCATTTCTAATTTTTAGCCTATATATGATGTTATTAGGAACGGCCTCTGAAATCACGTTTAAACGGTGCTCCACCCTAATAAAAACTTTTTATAAAAACCTAGAAAATCGATGGGAACAAGAACTTATTTAATCAGTCTCGGATATCCCTCAGGTAAACTACCTCTATATATTATAACATGAATCTCAACTTAACGTAAAAATTACTTCAAGTCATAATCCAAAACGATAAGCGCATTAGACTCACGAGGATCAACTGCAAGACATGGCAAAAATATAAAGTACGTACACAATTGTGTATCCAAGATAATATGCGCTACCTCTCATGTTCGTATAGAGGTCACGCCTGCTGGAAGTTCAAAAAAGAATCATCAGAATTCTACAATTTAATTTCTGAACTCTCCAAATTTAAGTACACCGCCCAAGCGCGGATCCAAAAGGGGAAAATGAGACTCCTTTTACGAAACATTAGCCAAAAGTTTTACTCCTTTGATTTCGGAAAAATTCTTGGTGTCACCAACTAGTACATTTTTAAGACTTCAATTTCGACAATTTTCTGGGAGGAAGAGAGCCATTTAGAAGAGCCTTCTTCCTTAACTTGATCACGCAATCTTAACCTAAAAATGCGTTTCTCAAGGCTTCAATTTCAAACAATTTCCGATCGGAACTCTTCCTCTCGAATGTCACCAAAGATAGCTTTAAAAAAAAAGACTTTAGGCAGAGAAGCTTTTGAACCTTCCACCCCCTTCCCTTAAAAGTGCGTTCTCAGAGCAGTGGAGCAGCCAGAAAATTTTTCTGGGAGGGGTTTTCAAAATCAAAAATTGTTGCTTTCTTTCCCATTCATTTACAATGCGTAATTATTCAATATGAAAGAGTTTCTATGGATTAGAAATTATTCATTCAAAGTACTTGCTTAAAAACAATTAATAATTCGTACTGATATCGCTATGAAACGAAAAAAGTGGGGGAAAGCACAGAATATTTGTCATTAGTTTTACTTTAATCTTAAATTAATTTTTTGTGTTTTTTTCGTGAGAACATTTAAAACCTCCTCCTCAAATACATTCAGGTCTTTATGAATGTCAAATGCTAGCTAATAACGGTTTCATTCGATGATAATTGGTAAAGAGCCTCAGAAAATCTGGTGCGGTACGCTCTCTCTCTGTAGGCTTCCTCTCTCTAAATTTCCATAAAAAATGATTTGTGCAGTGATGGAATTGCTGAGGGAGCATGATACTCTGTAGAGTTTTATTGACACCATTTTAGCTATCTTATACCAGGTGGGACGTGGGTTGCTCATCATAAGATACAACTTTTATATTTAAGAATTGAAAAGTAATTTCTGACTGCTTCCCGGTCACTAAAAGCAGTAAGATATTTTGTTAAAACTTATTCCACTTGGAAAAGCTCAAATACTCTGCTTTTTTCCATTGATTTTAACGGAGGAAATGAATGTGCTTGTGTTCTAGGAGGGGTTTTAACCCTAAAACCCCTCCCGTGGCTGCGCCACTGTCTCAGAGTTTCCTCGTCGGAAATTTCGTGGCAGAGCTCTCGAACTCTTTGTTTTCCCCTAATGTAATCAAGCACAACCTAGAAGTACTATTGAAGGCCTTTTTTTTTTGTTGTTGTAGTTCTTTAATTCTTACACGTTACCGAGCGAGAACACCTTCCCCGACTCCTCAATTGTACGCCAAAATTATATTTTTAAATGATAAACTATTTTTACGACTGAATTGGGTTGATGAAAGCCTTCAAACATGGAATTAAAAAGCTTATAACTTGTTTTTTACTTTACTTAGAAATTTCGAACAGGTGCCATATTAACATAAAACTCAAAGCTTTCGATGGACATGTAATGTCAATATGTACAAGTATCCCCCCCCCCCCATGAGAGAATTAATGTGAAAATTGTGTTTTCACGCCCTCCTGCGGGGGGTTTTGACCCCATAACGGGACGAACACTTCTCGTGTGTTATTCTGATGCATAATCTATATTATCGTTAGGTTTCATTGAAATCCATTCGGTAGTTTTTGCGTGAAAGAGTAACAAACAGCCAAACTTTCGCATACAGTGTTAAGATAAGTAGCATTCGCTGGACGCATGAAATACTTGCCCATGTCGCAATATGAAATCTTAAAATGGTTGAAAGTTTCAAAAAAAAAAAGCCCACGAAATTTTGAGTTTTAGTTAAAAATGGAAAACACATTATTTATTCACTGCAGAAATGATTTTCTACCAGTTTTTAAATATTTTAAGGACGTATAAGTATGTGTAACTGATTATCACCGACATTGTAACATCTGTTGAGCATGCAGTTTTTCCCGTACGACACGCCTCGCGCAAAACGTAGGCGTAATGCCCTAAGATTTATGACCGTCAATTTAGTGATAATGCGTAAAGAACGGACAATTTTCCCGCCCATTATTTTTCAAGAGCAGCATTTCCCAACGTTATCCCCCTAAGGTACTACGTCAAAAGTAAAAAGCAAAAAAAAAAAAAAATTAATTTGAATTTTGACATCTTGAATCCAAATTATGTTTTTCGCAATCACGAGTGTGTGTATGTAGGCATGTGTGTTAGTGTGCAGGGATATGTGTACGTGTGTGTAGGCATGTGTGTTTGTGTCTGTGTGCTGGCATAAGTGTGTGGGTAGTTGTGTGTATGAATGTGTGCGGGGGGGAGGTATGTGTACTTGTGTAGGCATATGTGTTTGTGTCTGTGTGCAGGCATGAACGTATGTGTGTGTATGTTTTTTTGTGTGTGTATGTGTAGGTGTCTGTATGTATGCGTGTGTGTATGTGTGCGCGTGTGTGTAGGACATGGATGCAACCTGGAGACGGCTTTCACTATAGGAGCAGCATTGTGAGGACCCGGTCGACGGTGATGGTGCGGAGGGTGGCGGTGGGAAAATAAAAGGATAGGACATCAAAACAGTCAAATAAAAGCAATAAGCAATCGTGATTGCTCAAAAAAAAAAAAAAAAAAGAAAAGAAAAGAACGCGCGCGCACACATACGCATAGACAATAAAATTAGGGAGATTTCATTTTAGCTTGATGCTGCTGCATAGTTTATAACAAGAACGAAAATACAATTGCAAAATATAGAGAATTACAAATATTGGTGCGAACTAAAATGATCGCTAAAAATGAATACAAAACAAATTCACCAAAAAAAAAAAAAAAAAAAAAAACACACACACACACACACAGTGATTATTCTGTGTTGAGCTTCAATTAACTTTGAAACTTTATTGATAATATTATTGTGGAACAAAGAGGTAAAAAGTTTGGCTGAAATTTTTCTGACACTATGGTACACATTTATCTCTAATCACTAAATCAGAAGTCAATTAAAGAATGATTTTTAAAATACCTTTCAAGGAACTCTAAATGAATTTTTTCTTACAGTAAAATGACAAAAATCTCTAGGTTTCCCTACTTAAAAAGGACTACGAGCCCAGCTGTTTGATAAAGATATACTGCTTAAATTAATCATTTGGTTGATGAAGAAGTGCGGAGTTAAATGCATATATTGAAAAATAATAGAAGCATCAATTTTCATTATACGCATTTACTCCACATTTTACACAATATGTAATTTTTAACAAGACAAATATTTTAAAGCTTACTTCCTACTCCTTGGGCATGTAGTAAAAACTCAGGGAGTTTTTAACTACTTTTAATTGTTTTTATTTGTACATGTATACATGTTATTGTATTTTTACACCTTTCATAGTGAACAAAGTTTTCGACTACATGGAAATGGAGGCTTTGAATCATGGGAACTACTGGGCATGAACCCAATTTTTGCTCATGCATAAATCGGAGCCTGTGCACGATAGCTATCGCAATACGAAAATGCTATTTAGTATAGAATGCATTAAAATCAAAATATGCACAAAAAATATACTTCTTCGCGTCATATTTCCTTTTCTGCGCCATAGAATGGGATAAAATTAAATGTTACGAAAAATCAAGACAAATAATTTCAAAACGTCAAGATACAGAATGCTATAGTAGAGTTGT
Organism: Uloborus diversus; assembly: GCF_026930045.1. Lineage (NCBI taxonomy): Eukaryota > Metazoa > Arthropoda > Arachnida > Araneae > Uloboridae > Uloborus > Uloborus diversus. Next base: position 22,199,192 of record NC_072739.1, read on the forward strand.
ATCGTTCCAAAACTCCCGGGAAAAAAACTCCAGATTATTGACAAAAAAAAAAAAAAAAAATACCCTCGTGTAATAAGACCGCTCCACCATTCTCGCTGGCTGCACTACCACATATGTTAAGTTCCCGTTTGAAACTTCCCCCAACTGTTTAACAGATGTAAAATTCCCCCCCCCCCCCTTTTTTTTTTGCACTTTCTCTTTCTTGCAGCTTTTAGCTTTTTTACAATTTCAACCATTAAAAACATTCTGTGAAAGATATAATTATAAATCATACGTATAAGACTAAAATCGTTAAAGCTGCAGGGTATAATCATTAAAGGTTACTGAATAATCCATGATTACAAAATTAAATATCTCTACAACAAAAATCTATCGAATTGCGCGGTAAACTACGGTTATTAGCAAAACTAAAAATGGTGCACCAAAGTTTAGAAATTTAGTTATGAAAATCGTCAACAGATGGCGCTCTGTGCTGAAAACTTTCTCTGACAGCAGTCCGAAAAAAAAATCAAAAAAAAAAAAAAAAAAAAACAATAAAGTAAAGCAGTCTTTGCAATTAGAATATAATTTTTGCAAAGTGTTCACCGTTCGAAGCAAATAACGTGGCGTAAACGAACAATGAAATTTGACACGACGCACAGTGTGGCATAGTGGGCAAAAATCCACCGAACTCGCGGGTTTTGAGCTAGGATCTTCTATTATGGCTCAAAATGCAGCAAAATTCTTCGACTATTTCGTAGTGGTGCTACAATTTTGAATTTCTTAACCCCCTATGCCCCGCAGAGCTCAGAATGGACCCAAATCGCGATTTTGAAAACTAAAAAATATGACCATATTTTTTCCCTGATATGTGGCTCAATGTTTAGTACAAATCGAGGAATTGGATGATAAAACACAACTTTTGATCGCTGCTGCGTGTTTAGAAATGCTTTTTTCCACCGTATAAGTCATTAAAAACGTGATTTTTCAGGTTTTTTAGTTGAAAAACTGGGTTTTAACGGCCTTCACACATCTTTCGCGCAAGAACAAAATATTTTAATTCTAAACTACAACTTTTCAATCATTTTCCAAAGTTCAAAAGGTAAAAACCTCCCTAAAACACCGAAAATTGCTCAAAATCCGAATTTCAGCTTGAGATCCTATCATTCCCTACGAGAATACATATGTGCAATAGTGGCAAACAGCTTATTTTATATGTATACATTTATGTGTAATACATTTTGAGAATAAATCGGCTGCGTTCGAATAAAGACCTTTACATTTAGAATTTCCGAATGCTTTTGATGTTTTTAAGAAAATTTAATGTATTACAGTAACAGTTGAGCAAATGTGTAAACGCAAAATTGGTATGTTTGTCTGTTTCCTTGGATTAATCGTAATATTAGAATTGTAACAGGTGTCTGTACTCTTTTACATAAGTATCCAAATTGGAAAACTTTGTCCTCTGTTACATAAATAAGTATTTAAACAAGTTATGTAAATTACATTTTTTAAAAATTACTATCTGCGTGTTAGACCAACAAAACAACAAAAACTTTAATATAAATTCAAACAAACTTTATAATAAAGTTAAATAACATGTCTTTACTGTTTTTCATACTTCTAAAGTGAAAGCTAATGGAAATATGTTTGTAAATATTCGTTTTTTAAATTAAATAAAGTGAAGTAAAATCATAATGTCATTTATTCTTTCAGTTCTACCTTAAATTTAGCTGCATTATAACCTATAAATTATGTTGCTAGTAGAGACGTACCGAGTAGCACTTTGGCCGAGTAGCCGAGTACCGAGTACTCGACCTTTCACTACTCGGCCGAGTACCGAGTTACCGAGTACTCGGCCTTTCACTACTCGGCCGAGTTACCAAGTATCAATTATGTTTTATGAAGAACCACCGACACAAATGTGATGAATTTCGAACTTATTAAAATAGTAGTATGGACCTCCTTGTCCATATAATAGTTTTTAAAACTAAATTCCTGCTGAAATTCAATTTACGCATTATATAAACAATTTTGTTTGTGTCAAAAATTTTACAAAAAAGTTATTTTTAAAATTAAAAATAAATAAAAGGTATGATTAAAACAAATTACAGTAAAATCCCTCTAACGCGGACACTAACGGAGCAAGTTTTTTTGCCCACAATATAGAGGTGTCCGCAGGACAGAGGTTTAATAATGTTATTTGCATTGGAACTGTGGAATTAAAAATTGTCCGCATAAGAGGGGTGTCCGCCTTTGAGGGGTGTCCGTTAGGAGGGGTTTCACTGTATACCAATCAATTGTAGTTCTAGTCCGTCAAATATAAATCATTTTTAAAAGCAGATAAAACATATGTGCAGGAACACTGTAGACATGTGTTTCTGCACCCCCCCTCCCCGCCCACCTCCCGTTACAAGGAATGTCTTTTTCAGTGCATAACATGTGAGCTAAAGAACGTAAAGACATTCAACAAAAAAATCCGACTTTTGTCGGATGCCCTTAAATCTACGAGCTACCATTTTGTGCATTGAAAAAGGAATTCCTTGCAATGCCAAAACATGTGTCGGCAGTGTTCCTGCACTGTGCTTTTAACGTTGTTTTATTTCCTTTTATTTCTTAAGCAAAGGTATTTTTACATTTTTTATAACTAATTTTTATTTGTAGCAAAAATCCGTTTTTAATATAAAAATTCCATATTTTCTATACTTACCTTTTTGCGTAATTTTTAATAAATAAGTTTTATTAACTTTGGGGACATTAGAATAAAGATTTATTCCATTGAAGCATTACAAACTTCATTATTCTCAAAATTTAAATTTTAATTGTAAATGATTGCAGAATATAATGCTTGCTCTTTTTTTAAAATAAATTTTAGTATCTGTCTGGGACAATATTCAATTTTTTGCAACTACTCGGTATTGGCCGAGTATCTGATCAGAATTTGGCCGAGTACCGAGTACTCGGCAAATTGGCCGAGTACCGAGTAGTTACCGAGTACTCGGTACGTCTCTAGTTGTTAGGAACAACACTGAGGCTAAAAAGGATCATCTGAGCATTGATTGTTTAGTTTAAAACACATTAAAATTTTAACATGTGTTTTTACATTTTAAATTAGAATTTCAACAAAAACACTTACGTAAAAGAGTGAAAATTCCTGTTACAATTCGATTATTACGATTATTCCAAGGAAACAGACAAACATTCTAATTTTGCGTCTACACATTTGCTCAACTGTTACTTTAATACATTCAATTTTCTAAAAAACATTAAAGTATTTGAAAATCCTAAATGTAAAGGTCTTTACTTGAACGCAGACGATTTATTCTCGAAATGTATACATATAAATGTATACATACAAAATAAGCTGTTTGCCGCTATTGCATATTGACAATGGTAGGATCTCGAGCTGAAATTCGGACTTTGATCGATCTTCGGTGTTGTAGGGAGGATTTTACCTTTTGAATTTTGAAAAATGATTGAAAAGTAGTAGTTTAGAGTTAAAATATATAGTTGTTCTTGTGCGAGAGATGCGTGAAGACCGTTAAAACCGATTTGTTCAACGGAAAAACCTGAAAAATCATGTTTTTCATGACTTATACGGTGGAGAAAAGCATTTCTAAACACGCGGCAGCGATCAAAAGTTGTGCTCTATCATCCAAATCCTCGATTTGTACTATACATTGAGCCATATATCAGGGAAAAAATATGGTCATACTTTTTAGTTTTCAAAACCGCGACTTGGGTCCATTCTGAGCTCTGCGGGGCTTAGGGGGATAAGAAATTCAAAATTGTAGCACCACTACAAAATAGTCGAAGAATTTTGCCGCATTTTGAGCCATAATAGAAGATCCTAGCTCAAAACCCGCGAGTTCGGTGGATTTTTGCCCACTATGCAACACTGTGCGACGTCTTGCAATGTCTGAACGGAAATGGAATCACATGCAACACCAATCAACGATTCAAGAGGGTAGCGCGATTTTTTCCAGACACTCTTTCAAGGCGCAAAACTCATAAAAGTCACAAGGAGTCAGATCAGAAGAATATGGAGGCCAATCTGTTCCTGTGTCAGTAAAACCAATCGATACCTGGTCAATCCTCCAATGTTGGTTGATTGCTGACAAAATTGTTCCAAAAGTTTAACGCAACTTTCAGTAGAACACTAAATCGGTTTTGAAAACTGCGACGCGTTGCCGTAGGACTGTGTTATAATCGGTGTAATTCCAATACCAAAAACGTACGTTCGTCAATAGAATACAAATATATTGTTTCATTTTCCACGCTATCCTCTTTTCGCTACTTTTCGCTATCCAACAGACGTATTGATCGCATTATAATACTTCGAAGCGCATTTTAAAGGCTATTGATAGGCCATTATGATTACAGCGCCATCTGTTTACGATTTTCGCAACTAAATTTTCTAAACTTTTGTGCACGATTATTAGTTTTTCCAATAAACATACAGTTTACTACATGATTCTATCGATCTTTGTTGTAGATATTTTTAATTCTGAAATCAGGCCTTATTCGCTGATCACCCTGTATGTGTTCTGGTGACTTCCAGATAATTTCTTAATATTTTCCCTCTTGATTTCAAATTTTTCATATTGCTTGCTCATTTTAAGTTTTATGAAAATTTATTAGAGGTCACTTGCTTTTATATAGTTTATAAAAATTTATTAAAATTTTTATAAATTATATGAAAGCAAGGTACTTAAAGTGACTTTTAATAAATTTGTATAAAAATTTATTAAAAGTCTCTTTAAATTTATTAAAAGTCACGTTTATTAAAAAATATACCACGGAAAACGCGCAATTATACTTTGTCACAGAAAATTATTTTTCCTATAGACAGACGAACCTACATCTCGACTTATCAGCTCATGTTAGCGAAGTTGGAGTAGGAGCGAGTGCAGGATATTTCGAATCCTTCCTGTGGGGGTCCATTGCAAATTTTAACAAACAGCAAAAATCACGCTCACGTACATGTAAAAACATTAAATTAGTTTGCCAAAGTCGGGGGGAGGGGGACAAGTGACTTCTTCACCCCGTACAAGGCAGGGCTGAGGGGAGGGGGACTTTTACGGTCAGCCACCAGACAGTAAATCCTCCCATGCGTCACGCAATGTTTCAATTGAAAAGGATTCGCCTATTCGGCTCACTCATGTAAAAGGACCGCGGCCTGCAGATTCTGTGTCGGAGCTCATGACTCCCGTACATGTATGTACCCAGACAGAAAAGTTTCTGTGCATTAACACTAGAATTATGGAAGGGGCCATTTCGACCCCTTCCAAACTTTTTTTACTTACTGCTCCTCTGTATTTTCATAAAAAAAATTAATTCCTTCTTGGCTTTTCTTGAATCATCTTGTTGAGCAATAGTATAAAGTTTCAAAGAAAATCGTTTTTTTTTTTTTTTTTTTTTTTTTTTAATTTTTTTAAACCCGAGAGAAAGGATTAAACCTAAAAGTGTGGGGGAGCGTCATTTTGTCCCCTTTGAGAAAAAAAATAATAATAATGCACCTACTGATGCTGAAACAGAGCAGAAACTAAAAAAGAAACTCTTGAAACATATCATCGCAAAAATGTAAAGCATTCATAATTTTTTGTGCATAAAAGGGAACATTAGCAGCTAATTTCTGAAATGCTGCTTATTGTAAGGGTATTTTGAACAGTTTTTCTAACACTTCATTACACATAATTAAAATCTCTATATGCGTTAAATAAATTGTTTTTATTATAAATATGTTTATTTTAAACTAATTTTTAGAAATATACTACAACAATATGACGTTACTATGCAGATTTCTTTTTAGCGAGTCAAAAAGACCGCCACAACTCCAGTTAGTCACTCCGCCAGAGGCTGGAATAGCCCGAGACATTGGCGTCGTCAGCTGAAATTTATTGGGGGGGGGGGACCATTCTGACTATCATTTTCAAGTTGCATTAAGAAAAACTCGTGCATGTATATATATATATATATATATATATATATATATATAATATATATATATATATATATATATATATATATATATATATACATATATATATATATATATATATATATATATATATATATATATATATGTAAATAATGGGTTTACATTTAATACAATATTTTAAACGGGTACATCTTGATTCACATAATTACACAATAAGAAAAAAAAATTAAATATCAACAAATACATTTTTTCTAGACTGCACATGGGATATGAATATCCGTGCTTTTTTTTTTTCTGATCAATTTCGTCCAAGATGTTTTTGTGAATCTAGCATAAAGCAACATGATTCAACCGCTTTTGTGTCATAGTCGACTTTAGATACCATTTCAACTTTCTCAGCGCACTGAAGCATCTTTCAACTTTACACGACGAAGGGCGGCACACCAAGAGTAGCCGCACCAAATTTTCAACATTTTGAAACAGTAGACAATTGAATCAACCGTTCTTAATGAATGAAATCAGCAAAAACGAAATCCAGCTCTATTGAATCAGCCGCTTTATGGAATCAAAGCTGTTCAAAACAAAATGTGACTCATATAAGCCGCGACAACTGTATAATTAAATTTTTATATTACATAGTGATAAACCCTGCAGCTCTAAGTTCTTGGCACAAGTTGGATTCGAAGGAGTTTAATTTGATGTTTTTTAATTAAAAAATTAAAGTATATAATTCACCGTTATGACATTCACGAACCTACGAAAAACACAACCTACAAAAATAAAATAAGACACAAATAATTAAGCTCTCATAATATCATATTTTAATAATGCTACCTTTTAAAGTATTTTCTTAATTTTTTCAGGATTTTTGTAACAAATGCACCAGAATTTTGCTTTTTTGTTGAATCCTCCATACACTCAATGCATATGAAACCAAAAAACAACAAAAACCATGCCCATATTTATTTCATTAATTTCTAATTTCTCAAAGTCAGCAGGGAAAGTGCCCCTCCTGATCCTCTTAAGTGACAGACCTGCCTTGAGAGGAACACCTCACAGATTGAAAAGTACTGGCCTACACAGAGAACAAACAGCATTTGGTGTATAATTGAATTCTGATCAGCGGACGATGAGGAAGAGATAGAGAAATGAACTGCTTTTTTCTGACACCTGACAATAAGTTTTAAAATGGTTATTTCAATAAAATTTGTTCAGTAAAGCAGGATTATTAATGGATAATTTTCTGTTACGCTTTAATAACTAAAAGGAGTATTATTTATTCCATTAAAATTTATAAAAGTTGAACATTTCAAAAAAAAAAAAGAGAAAGTTGAACGCATTAGCTCCCATAGGACTCATAATGTCAAAATATTGACTGTAAAGCATACCTGATTAGCAGACATTCAGGGGCTACTCGATAAGAGGTCACTGTGAACTTTCATAAACTTTCCTTTCCTAGAAAAAATTTTCTGACGAATCTTCAAATTTTGAGTAGTTTTTTGCGAAATATTGCATTAAAAAGATATTCTCATTTGATGTAGTGATGTGGGTAATTAGGAATTTCATTCGGAAAATCGAGAAGTAACCCCACCTGAATAGTATAAAATCGTGGAGCCCCTGCATGTATTACACTCAACAGAATGGTACTTACCTATCACGATCTTTTGAGGTTTTTGAAGATGGTTCCGTGGATGTTGATGATGATTCAGATTGTTAAAAATTGCTAAGGTTCATTTGATGTAGCAGGATTGCTACATTTTCCCATTTCAAGCCACCTCTCCATATTCGTAATCGAATATGTAAAAAAAAGCATTTTTACCAAAATAGGAGCGGTCTTCAGGTCACCTACTTTCAAGGAGACCAAAAGACCACATGATATTATCTTTATTTTTGTCGGAACGTCCTTTTATTTCTGTCTTTTTTTTTTCTGGTCATCTTGCGCTTCTTTTTTCGTTGGTCTATCGGAAGTGACATCACAGTATCCATCGTTATGCTGGCTTACGATTTGCTTTTGAAATTGCACGTTAATGTTTAGACTCCTCCTCTTTTTTTTCTGTAACGTAACGCTTTTTTGGTCAAATTTGAGATGCCGCAAACACATTTGAGAAACCGCGCTTCGGTAAGGTACTTTGGAGCCACGTGTTGAATAATGTCAAACAATGACACGTCTCCTTTCCCTTTCTACCCCAAACTTAATCTTTGACCAGCTAAGTGGTCTTCTAAATTTTTGTGCATCCTTTGGCCAGGGTGTTGTTGCCAGCTGCAAAAAACCGCCAAAGAAGTCTGGTGTCACATTTTATTTGGGAAACATCGGAGTCGCTATAAACTGAACCGAATCGGCGAAACAAACACTTCACTAAAGCTAGTGTGCGTAGAGCAGAGCAATAATTTGTCAATGAAGTTCACTTTCCCTAAATAAACAAACAAACCACTGACGTAGACCGGAAGTAGCGAGTTTTATTTCCGGTTAAGGGCCAATCTCCATTGTTAGAGATAGGTGTTACCGAAAGCGATTTTGTTGTGCTTCTTTAAAAAGCAGGATAATGTCTTCTGCGTATTTCAATGCATTAAATAAGAAAGACAAACTTAGTTATTGTTAAAAATTATCTTTCAATGGCTGTGACCTTACCGATCCTTTAGTAGATGGATGGCGAATCTATTGCTAACGACTGATGTTTACAGTGTTCAGGCAATTTTGTTTTCTTTCAGTTCTAGGTAGAATCATGTCTTTTGCGTATTTTAATGCATGAAATGAGTATAATAGGCTTTGCTATTCTCAAAAATTGTCGATCAACGGATCTGATTTTCCTGATCCTTTAAATACAGAAATAAGAGAAAAAAAAAAAAAAAAGAGTCTTCGTTTATCGATCATTACCGCGATTTCAATGATAAGCATTTTTGAATACCTCCTAAACAGAAATAAAGTTGATACAAAGTCTGCTTTCAAGAATCACAAATCTACTGGATTGCAAGTACGTTGTGAATTGTAATTCCTATTCTTAAGTTGAAGCTATTTTTTCAAAGATGGAAGCTTTTCTGCACTGTGTTCACACGGAATGGCTATGACAGGGAGTTTTGGTGTCATATTCAATCAATTCTCCTGTTGTAGCTTTTCAGTTCACACACACTTATTACAGTTGCTACCTAATTTTCAGGTTTGATATTTAATATATTTTATTACATATTTGTTCATCACTTTTTTTTTGTTTAATTAACTTGCTTCTGTAGCAAGATTGATAGGCATAAAAAAAACTGAAAGATAACAAAATTTAAATTTAATCTCCGAGTGCTTTCTCCTGCGTTAAAATTGCTTTGAATGTAATACCAATAGTTGTACTATGATACTATATACTATAACTTTATTTAATGTGTTTGTTTACCGATTGTCGAATATCTAAATTTGTTTACAATTAGAGCGCCTAATATTAAAGTACCGTCAATAACTCGAAGTCCAAGAGACGGGCTAAATGGTTCGAGTTATTGATAGTTCGAGCTATGGGAAGTTTTTTTCTCATGAGGTAATGAATAGTGGTTCTTTATTTTAATCACACAAATCAAACTGTTTGAAACCCGTCAAAACACTGGAAACTTTCAGCTTTGCAGGAAGCAAATAAAAAATTGTTCAGGTTGAGTTTTTCTAGTAATCAATTTAATATAGATCAGTATAGATCTTCACACATTACAGTAAAAATACAAAGCTGATGAAATTAAGGTGAATGTTTCCAGCTCGTAAATACCTCGCACAAAGTGTGTTTACTACATAATATTCATTAAGATTCAATCCTTTCGCTTTAAAGCATTGGCTTTGATTCGACGATCAGGACCTTTAGAAATTTGAACATCTTTATTTCTGACATCTTATTTGCTCCTGTCCTCATGCTGTACCCGAAAGCAGAACAACATCTCCTCTTTTTACGAAAATTTTGCGCCTTTGAAATTCATGATTAATTTAAAAAATTCAATCAAATTACAGATACGTAAACAGAGCAATTCATCGTAAGAAGCAATACAAATAAAACTTCCGCCGGAAGTTTTGAGTGACCCCCGTGCAGCCCTGCCACCTAGTGTTCAAAAGAGTAAGCGTGGCTTGGAATTTGGTGAATTGCTAACGATTGATGTTTATAGTGTTCAGGCAATTTTGTTTTCTTTCAGTTCTAGGTAGAATCATGTCTTTTGCGTATTTTAATGCATAAAAAGGAGTATAATAGGCTTTGCTATTCTCAAAAATTGTCGATCAACGGATCTGATTTTCCTTATCCTTTAAATACAGAAATAAGAAAAGAAAAAAAAAAAAAAAAACGAGTCTTCGTTTGTCGATCATTACCGCGATTTCAATGATAAGCATTTATGAATCCCTCCTAAACAGAAATAAAGTTGATACAAAGTCTGCTTTCAAGAATCACAAATCTACTGGATTGCAAGTACGTTGTGAATTGTAATTCCTATTCTTAAGTTGAAGCTATTTTTTCAAAGATGGATGCTTTTCTGCACTGTGTTCACACAGAATGGCTATGACAGGGAGTTTTGGTGTCATATTCAATCAATTCTCCTGTTGTAGCTTTCCAGTTCACACACACTTATTACAGTTGCTACCTAATTTTCAGGTTTGATATTTAATATATTTTATTACATATTTGTTCATCACTTTTTTTTTTTTTGTTTAATCAACTTGCTTCTGTAGCAAGATTGATGGGCATGAAAAAATTGAAAGATAACAAAATTTAAATTTAATCTCCGAGTGCTTTCTCCTGCGTTAAAATTGCTTTGAATGTAATACCAATAGCTGTACTATGATACTATACTATAACTTTAATTAATGTGTTTGTTTTACCGATTGTCGAATATCTAAATTTGTTTACAATTAGAGCGCCTAATATTAAAGTACCGTCAATAACTCGAAGTCCCAAGAGACGGGCTAAATGGTTCGAGTTATTGATAGTTCGAGCTATGGGAAGTTTTTTTCTCATGAGGTAATGAATAGTGGTTCCTTATTTTAATCACACAAATCAAACTGTTTGAAACCCGTCAAAACACTGGAAACTTTCAGCTTTGCAGGAAGCAAATAAAAAATTGTTCAGGTTGAGCTTTTCTAATAATCAATTTAATATAGATCAATATAGATCTTTATACATTACAGTAAAAATACAAAGCTGATGAAATTAAGGTGAATGTTTGCAGCTCGTAAATACCTCGCACAAAGTGTGTTTACTACATAATATTCATTAAGATTCAATCCTTTCGCTTTAAAAACATTGGCTTTGATTCGACGATCAGGACCTTTAGAAATTTGAACATCTTTATTTCTGACATCTTATTTGCTCCTGTCCTCATGCTGTACCCGAAAGCAGAGCATCCCCTCTTTTTACGAAAATTTTGCGCCTTTGAAATTCATGATTAATTTTAAAAATTCAATCAAATTACAGATACGTAAACAGAGCAATTCGTCGTAAGAAGCAATACAAATAAGACTTCCGCCGGAAGTTTTGAGTGACCCCGTGCAGCGCTGCCACCTAGTGTTCAAAAGAGTAAGCGAGGCTTGGAATTTGGTGAATACACATCACATATTTTGTTTTTTTTTAGTTCATTTTTTTTTTCGATGTTCATTTCGTTTTATTTGATATGAATTGAACATGGTAAATTATATATTACGCAACTGTTTAAAGTCTTCAAAGCAAAAATTATTTCCCCAAAATAATGAATTTCATATTGACAATTATCGAGGGGGTCCGATTTTCAAATATTGAGAGGGTCCGGTCCTCAAATATTGGGGGGGGGGGGGTCCGGACCCCTTGGACCCCCCTGCCGCGACGCCCATGGGGGGAAAATTGCTTATACTCTACTCTTCTACATTTGAACGAAGCAATTGTCTTTTTGATGATATTTTGATGCTTGAAATTTTAATCCTAACTTCAGTGGATTAACCCTAATTTCCAGCAATAGCGTTCATTTTCAACCCCTTTTCCGTTTCTTCACTCCCCTGAACAAAACCGACTCCAGTAGTTCTGCCGCCCTAGGCGATATTGACAAGTGCCGCCTCCTCTGCCATTGATAAAGTAATAATATATCAACAAAATAAAAATAATAGTAAAGTGCTTAAAATTAAAGTGAGTTTTTAGTTGAATTCCATACTCAGTTTTGCTTATTTAAGAACTGATACACACTTTAATATCTATTTTTAACATCAAAGTAGTGCATCCTACGGCACTGAAACATATATTATTCAAAAGACTTTTAAATCACGCAATTTACAACCTTTAAAATTAAACTGAATTTCTATTTATTTTCGTACTCATAACTATTTTAGTCACTCTTTGATTTTTCTCATATTTTAATTAGTTTATTTATTTAATTATTCGTTTGCTGTTTTATTATTTATTCATTTGTTCGTTTATTTATTTATTCATTAGACATAAAATATGTTTTAATAATCAAATAAAATATATTGCAATTGCAAAATATCTTATTTTCCACTCTGCCCCATACATTGGGCGAATTTTATTTTTTAAGCTACAATATGTTAGCGAAAAATGAGAAATAGTATTTCGATGAAAAGTTTTATCACAAAATATATGGTTATTTCTTCAAGTACTTTTACTTTTTGATTCAAATTAAAATTTTGTTCATTTTGAAAATGTTTATTTATCTTAACTATTTTACTTATTGTACCAGAAAGCAATGAGTTGTTTGCTAATTCAAACAGCTAATTTAGGGGCTCGTTGAACTCCTTCCACTCTAAAAGAATTCGATCGATTCGAATGCAATTTTAAACCCATCTAACAATCGCGCAACCAGAGCAGTAATCTTCTTTTCTCCGCCCGGAAAGAAATTTCTCGGTAGATAGAATTCAACCGAATCGAACAAAATCAAGTTAAATCAGACTTTCACTAGTAATTTCTTTACTCCCTTAAAAATTTCTTTATTGGAATAAAGTAAACGGTACATTTATTGTGAAACCCATACAAATCATGTACAGAAACTTCGAAAATAGTAACCAAAACTGCAAACAAAAGTCCAAAAATAGTGGAGAAGGGGTTGGGCGTTTCAGCAGTCGTTAGTGCCTCTAAACCCCTCAGATGTACATTTACGCTTGAAATTATCGTTCAACCCCTTCCAGCACTGTTTAAGGTGGAATTCTATTGCGATTACAGCGTGCAGCGCTACCTACTGGCAGTTTTTGTTACTAATTCCCAAGTTTCTGTACATTATTTTTATGGGTTTCAAAATAAACATACTTTTCATTTTATTCCATTATTGTCCTTTGTTTTCGAAAAATTAAATTTGAAATCAGGGAGATCGATGAACACAAAGCACACGTGCCATTAATTTTAACACTCATTGGTTAGATAAAGCTTGGGAAACGCAAAAATAATTTTTTAAGGGTCTCAGGCGTTATAGTAATGCATGTATCCTCGAGAAATCGGCCGTGATTCAGTAGGGTTTATGGTTTCGACAGACACAACAAATGATTATCTTCCGAAAGTCACACTACCCGAATCTAATTAGATTAGATATTCTTTTCAACTGTTGGGGATCTGAGGGGGGTGGGATTTCTTTAAATGTAGTTGAAAATAAAGCAAATACCAAAGTTGCAAGAACCACTTGACATACTGAACATATAGTGGATGGTTTACTTCTACACGCGACTATTTACATACCTTTAGTTGGGCCCAGGGAGATTAAAGGGAAGGAGATAAATCTTTACTATGCAGAAGTGGCAACGTTTGTTCACTTTTTCCAGAGGGCGCTGTATGTGCACCGCTCCCCAAAATCGCAGCAGATCAATGTAAATGATGCTAAGTTTCTCATTTTTTTAGAGGCAGCCATTAAAGCAAAAAAAAAAAAAAAGAAAAAAACTACTGGAAATCGGTTGTAATAAGGGGCCAATATAGTGGACGATGTACGGCTTTCGCCCACAGGAAGTTAGCGCAGTATTTTGATGGAAATTTTATTTTATTTTTCATCACCAACTTGCCGAATTCGTCTGCTATGAATATTGCGCTGTGCGATGTTTTATTTTTTACGAGTTGGAATGTTTCTATTCCTGAAAATAATTGACGAAATGAGAATGTAGTAGAATTAATTACGTAAATACTTTTTTTAATTAGCTGTAAATTTCGTGACATGCTTCGAGAACTAATTAAAGCGAAACAATTTTTTGCTTTCACGACCTTTAACAGATAAAAATAAATGTTAATGTTCTATTTACTTAACTTCAAGCTGATATTGATTGTAATAATTTTATTCTCGTGTTTACTCACTGCTTAAACCGAATTGTTATCATTATTTTTTTATTATTATTGCATTTTTTTCTACAACCAAATCGAAAAAAAATCGGGAAACCTTTTTCATTTAAAAAATACACATGATTAATTTCAACAGAAAACCCCACGAACTATCTCAAAAAAGCGTTCCAAGGTATAACTTTTTGAATGAATAAGGTTTCTCGATTTTTTTTCCATTTGGTTGTCGAAAAAAATGCAATAATAAAAAAAAAATAATGATAACAATTCTGTTTAAGCAATGAGTAAACACGTGAATAAAATTATTATAATCAATATCAGCTTGAAGTTAAGTGAATAGAACATTACCATTTATTTTTATCTGTTAAAGGTCGTGAAAGCAAAAAAATATTTCGCTTTAATTAGTTCTCGAAACATGTCACGAATTTTACAACAAATTAAAAGAAGGATTTACGTAATTAATTCTACTATATTCTCATTTCGTCAATTATTTACAGGAATAGAAACATTCCAACTCGTAAAAAATAAAACATCGCACAGCACAATATTAATAGCAGACGAATTCGGCAAGTTGGTGATGAAAAATAAAATAAAATTTTCCATCAAAATACTGCGCTAACTTCCTGTGGGCGAAAGCCGTAAATCGTCCACTATATTGGCCCCTTATTACAACCAATTTCCAGTAGTTTTTTTCTTTTTTTGCTTAAATAGCTGCCTCTAAAAAAATGAGAAACTTAGCATCATTTACATTGATCTGCTGTGATTGTCGGAATTATATGAATAGTCTAGATGGTGGATCTTCGACCGACCAGGATGGAAGATCCACCGTCTTCATCAAAAGTGACTGAGTGACGTTAAATATGCTTGTGGTCACAAAGTCCTCCAAGTGAAACAATACCCCTGGGGGGTACTGGACCAGGGATTGCTTGGCTCCTGGTCTGGATCAAAAAATCAGAGCTATCGTCAGGGTACCATTCAAATGGTTAAACCGCAAACAGTGGTAGGTACGGGGCACCCTGGAGTGAAAAGTAAGAAATTAACCTTCTATGTGAGGTTTTTAATCGAAACCATGCTCATATGTATATAAGCTAACGTACTAGGATTGGTTATGTGACTGCGCAACTGCCGCATATTCAATACTGTGGCAATCAAAATTTCAGAAGCGTTGAGTGAAAAGCAATAGTTTTGTAAATATATTCTTTAAGGTTTCATCAGTTCCGCATCGAGGGTGGTGGGATCTGAACCTCCTCAATGCACTCTAACTTAAACATACATTTTCAAACCTAATACGACAGTGCCCCCCCCCCCCCAGAAACATTCTGCCTTTTGTGTATTGCATACCTCCGTCATTTCCATTTGGGGGGGGGGGGGGCATATCATATCGAGAAATCCACATAGATGAAAATACTTTCTCTCAAAGCAAGGGGGAAGCTCCTATCCGGATACCCCTAAATGACGGGCCCGTGACCTGTTGGCATTTGAACTTCGAATATAACACCATCTTGAAATGTGTTGCATATTTCAATAATTAATTAAAAGAAGAATGAAAGATAAGACTCAACGTTATTTATAAACTTTTTACGGAAACTAAATACAAAACTTTGAAGTAAGGTAGTAGTGCATGAAAAGAATGTTCTGCAGAGGAGAGCCATTTATATTTTTCGGATAAAACATGAAACAATATGAACGGAATTTAATGAATGTATCTCCTTAAAGATGCAATCAATGCAAAGAGCGTAAAATTTAAAAAAAGAACACTAGTTTTTTTACTTCTTCTATATCTGATATACAGAAGAAAGTATTGATATCTTGCAAATTTTCGAATTGTAATTATTATTATTATTTTTTTTTTTTTTGAGGAAACAGAGGAAGGGGTAGTCAAAACTCCCCGTTAGTTAATTGAGTTTCACATTTTTGCCAATCCTGATATGATTATTTGAATACATGTAAGAACTCTTACATGCCTCCAACGCAAAGCAGTTACAAAACACGCAGTGTCGAACATTTTCGTTGTCTAAAAACGGTTGCTTGACACGCGCACGCAATAATATTTCGATTTTGCATCTCTTATCGACGTTAGTAATAAGTTTTATTCTTCTGTACATAAAAACTAACAGATTACTTCGATGGCGATATTTTAACTACCAGTTTTTAACGCAAAAAATTTGACTGTGCTATATATATATTTCACCCATGCGCCGTTTTGAGGGTGGCGAGTAGAACGACCCATAACGTTTTGTTCACTGCGTTAGTGACAATTTCTGTCGTCCGGAACAGTGTTCCGGCAACTGTTCTCAGCGGTTTTGCCTCCCCATAAACGGTCCTGTAACACGAAACAAATTTCCAGTAAAAATATTAAAAAAAGTTTTAAATTGGCACTATCAAAGTGCTAATCCCAGTTGTGCTATCGAACTACTCGACGCCCTCTTTTGCAAACACTTCGTGTACTAGAAGGATAACAGGATCTAGAGGGTGGGACAAGCCTTTACCTTTGATTGCAACTTCACCTTATTTCTGTGGATCTTTTTCCCGGAATCTCAGTATAAAACTTTCAAAGAATATTAGTAAGGGCGGCAATTTAAAGTTTTCCCCCCGACTCAGTAAAATCGGAGCTTTGGCATGAGTGATTGCGTCAAGCAAAATCTATAAAGTTTGGGCAATGTGCAAAAAATTATCAGGGCATTTGACATTACACTGCATTGTAACCCCCCTTCCTTCCAAAGAAACTAATTTTTTAAACGAGTGATTTTTATTTGTTTTCAATTGCTTATCAATATTTCTACCTCAATTTGTAAATCATTTGTTAAAATGTTTTTATTTATTTATTACTAGTAAACATACCCGGCGTTGCCTGGGGCAGTGATAATTATGAGACTCCTGGGTAACTTATTTCTATTAATTTAGATTCACGGACGTTCTAAAATATTATATGTTGAATTTCGTTTTTTCATCAAATGTTTGTTAAAGTATAACAATATTTTAAACTTTTAAACTTTGAGAAAAGGTCTTTTTATTTATTTTTTTAAAAACAGATTCATTGATTTCTCGGGCTGTGGACTCCTTAGTGTTTTGCTCCCCCCTCCCCCCCCCCCACCGCTCATTCTGCCGGTACGTAGGTCCGAGTATGGATTGCGTTGTTTTGTCAAACAATTTTCACTGTTTCGAACTTGTAACCTTTAACATTTACTGATTGATTTCCGTGGGAAGACTCCCCCCCCCCTCATATTTCTCCATTTCGTAAGTTTTCAAAATAACTTACAGTGCGAGTGGTAACTTCCTCGACAGTTTCTACATTGATTGCTGGGTGATCAGGAAAATGAGGGTCTCAATTTTTCTTGCATCCACTGCGGTCCAATTGGTAGAAATAATATATGATGACTCTTGATGTAAGGTTTAATTTGCGCGAGAGATAAGCTCAAATTTTTTTATTTTTTTTTTTTAATTTTATGCATTTTTTTAATACTCTGGTTGGAATTCAGTCTATTTGCACTGTAAAATAATTTCTTGGGACATAGGGCACTCACGCTTTCTTCGTTAGAAAGTCTTGATGATCGTATAAATTTTGACTCATGTTTTTAAGAGCTTCAGTAAATATTATTAGATATTAATAAATAATATTAATTCACATTAGAGAAGCATGCTCTTCTGCAAATTCTGAAGACGTATGAATGCATATGCATCACTCAGAAATATTAGTTACAACATTTGAACCGATAAATCTCTAAGAGTCTCACATGCAAAGTAATGCCATCTGTTGACAGTCAAGAGTCAATGCGAAGAAAAAAAGAGAGCATAGTGGAAGTATTCAAAATGCGTTTACGTTAACTTTGATAGTAGGAAAAAATGGTTTATGTTAACAAAAGACACTACTTTTACATTCATAGATTTATGTAGTAATCATTGTTTAGGTTCAGAAAAGAACAAACTCTGGCAAATACTTATTTTTAATGTAAAAGTCATCAAAAAACCTGAACCCTTCCGGTGAGAACCCGCTTTGCTCGTAACTACGTTTTCATATAGGGACTCTAGGTAGGCCCACAGCGTAGGAGTGTGAGGTACGTAGTAAAAGGATCAATGGAATTGAAAAATAGAACTAAATTTGTGCTGTATGCAAAAAGGGGTTCATTAAATTTCAATTGCAAGAAGTGCGAGCTTAACCCGAGATTGCTCGCGCGACTAAGACGAACGGGAGTGCTCGGGCAGGGTATCTCATACCCGAGGAGGTTTTTTAGTCTTTTCGAGTTCAATTTTTTTTCAAAAAGGTTGAAAATGCAATTAAAAGAAAAGAGTATAATTATAAAATACTTTCTTAAAAGACTTGCATTCAATTTCTACGTTTCTTTGCAAATGCATGCCATATGGTCCAAGCAAATGTTTTTGTCACATTTTTCACACACAAATTTGGTTTTTGTCTTTTATATTGGGGTTTTCAGTAAAAGTTTTTTTTTTTTCGTTGACTTTGCTTTTTTAGCAGGGGATGCAATGTCTTCACTAGACCCTAGTTTTAATTTTAAGTCTCTTGGAAGCATTGCGTATGCTTTAGTTCAGAACTGTAGCAGAAATACTCGCGCAGGGTATGATACATCCGTAGTCAATTCCAAAGAAATTAATTTTAGAATGTACCCACCGTTTCTACCCCTTCAAGGTTATGACCTATGGGTCAGCTACTCAAGTAATCGTCCACTTCCAAAAAAAAAAAGGTGGGGAGAAATTTGATTGAATGCGAATAGGTGGGTATGTCATACCCTGCGCGAGCAATCTCGTGTTAAAAATATTTTGGTTGGAAAAACAAAATTTTGGTGCCATAATTACAGTTAATTGCATTCGTTTCTATTGTTTTTCGATGTACGTATTTTATTCCGCATTTTTAGTAACTGAGAAAAAAATTGTCTAATTCTCAAACGATGTTAATGTATGCACAGTTTTACCTTTATCAAACAGCTGGACTCGTGGCCCTTTTCATGAAGACATGAATTTAGAAACCGATCGAATTTTACTGGGAGTAATAAGATCATTTAGTCAATTTGAGAGTTTTATAAAGGGAATTTTTAAAGATTATTGTTTGATCGACGTCTAATTAAGCGTTACGGATTAATATACAGGGTGTCCGGGAAAGGACTCACTGATTTCAAAATTAAATATTTCGAAAACAAAAACCGACATTGGAATAAAATAAACGGTGTGTTTTTTGTGCAACCCATAAAACCATGTACAAAAACTTTGAAATTAGTAACAAAAATAGCCAACAGAGGGAAATGTAAGTACTCTGAGATGCAAATCAGAAGCAGTGCCTTCGCAGTGTTATTTATGGGAATTTCTATTGCAATCATAGCGTGCAGCGCCACCTTTTGGCGATTTTTGTTACTAATTTCCAAGTTTCTGCACATGATTTTTATGAGTTTCACAATAAACGTACCGTTTATTTTATTCCAATATTGGCCTTTGTTATCGAGATATTGATTTTGAAATCAGGGAGTCTTTTCCTGGACTCTCTGTAATGGCGTATTTACAGGTTTTGGTGTCCCTTAGAATTAACCGAACTACAACACACGTACTTTTCAAGATACTTTTTGGCTATCCTTCAGAGGACCCCATGTCCATAGGGGACCCTCACGATTGCGAGAATTGTGACATGAAAAATCCGCTTCTGTAAAAGTACTGTCGTAGCAAAAAAAAACATTTTAAAATTTATTATTCTCTTTTATTCTCCTTTATTCTCCTTAAATTTATTATCCTAAATTTATATCCTCTATTTCATATCCTTTCCACGGTGAAGGATTTTTAACATGCACAGAGATCAACACATAAGCAAATTAAATGCTGATTCTAATGCACTATTGAAACTCAGATATTTGATCCAAGCTATGAGTTTGTTTCGCAAATATCCCATTTTAAGAGTTCTTTTCCAAATTGACTCACGTTGGCTCAACAAAAATTACAATCACTAAGTTTGAATTTGTTTTAAATTCATTTTCTTGTTCTCATATTAGTTCGTAGTAATGTATGTACTTCTATATTTTGTACTTTTTATTCGTTCTTGTTATGTATGAAAACATCATCCTAACTTTTCTGTTGCGTGAGAAGAGGTGAGTGTTTTTTTTTTTTTTTTTTTTGCAGGTAACTTATGACTTACAGCACACTAGGTTCGCCAACGTATTTTGGAAGGGTTTTGCAAGAAGAAAAAGGTTGGGAACCGCTGGTATAAGGTATCCATGGGAAACTTTCAGAACAGAAATTTGAAAAGAGCGCAAGAGTAAGAATATCAGCGGCGCCATCTATTGTGCACGCAGGAAATCGACAATCGCATGTAAACGCTTTTAGAAGGCGTTGCTTAGACTAGACGTTAAATTCCGGTTATCACAAATTTGCCATTTCAACTGCGCTTGCGCGCGAACTTACTTTTTGGGCTTTCTGTTTTAAGATTTCTTGTGCTTCTTTATATTTAGGCTGAGAGAGAGTCCCACCAAATTAATGAATGCGATTAGAATATTTTCACAGCGATGAAACTACGGATATAAATAACTGATAATCTTAAGAGAAAAATGACACTTCAATATTTATTAGTTTGGAAATATTTATTTAACATAAATGTAAAACACGTTGTGTACTTCAAAAATGATTGGAACATTAGTACAGAAATCCGTCTTTTGCGGATATTTTACGTTAGGCGCAAACAACTTAGTATTATACATTTTTATTCAGGTTCAGGGTTCGGCTTTGTACTAGAAGTGATGCTGCAATTCTAGTACGCTCTTTTGAGGTTAACAATTTGGTCCTGAAAAAGGACAGACAAATCAGACACCGAATCCATTAATATTTAAGACGCAAAATTCAATCTTTACAGATGCCTAAACAGGGGTGCCCACAGGGGGGGATTATGGCGCAAGTTGCGCCATCAAAATTTTTGGGGGGGATTTTTTTCCCAGAAGTTTTGTTTTTCTTTAGAACATGTAACTTATGATTTTTTGAAGGAAAATATATTTTAACTTATTCAACAAGAAGTACATGCATAAATATAATACTCTTTACACGCAATCTTTCCAAAATTTAATGACTGTGTCTCTTTTTCAATAAAGGGAACATCAGAGACGGAATGGCGTTAGTGTCCGTTTCAAAGTTGGATCAGACTATTTGCTTTCTTCTTAATTTATTGTAAATTTTCTGGCAGTAGCAATTCTGCAAGATGAATACGTGTGACAGTGATGAGAGGGAGAGAGATCAAAAATAAATATGAAATAAAAAGTTTTTCCCTATTTATTTATTGTTTGTAATAATTCTGACCACTATGCTCTAGTCTTTCATTGATTCATTTGCACCTTGACAATTGTTAAGAACTAGTTTTGAAGTTTGCGAATAACGTATTTTAAATCCCTCCAATCGACAATTACTACATTTTCTTCATGAACTACCTTAAGTTTATGTAGAATTTTTCATTTCACTTTACTGTCACCTTCTGTACCATTTTTAAACTGATTGTTTCAATCAGCAGTCCTCGGAGAGAAAAATCGAGAAAGAAGAGAAGATTATGCATCGTTATTCGCTTACATTGGTTGTCGGTTCAATTTAATTAGTTTTTGATCTTGCCTCCAACCCACCCACAAATAGAACAATGAATTAAATACAAAATGATCAATAGTAAAAAATGCTTTAAAAGAAATGATTTATACATATAGGTAAAACAAGAGGGCAATGTGCTACCTATTTGTACAATTCATAATTTATACACTTGATAAGAAATAAAATTGAAGCACACTTTGCTTAGGAATTTCAAAGATTCATCTATAATACGTTTCAAGGACTCGAGAACAATTAAAATTATTAAAGGCACTTCATTTGCCCTTTCCAGTCCCTGAAATTTAGTACTAGATTGTACAGTTTTCTATTTTAAATTTAAAAAGAAAAAAAAACTAGATTTCTCATTACAACAACTTTTTTTTTCAATTAAAAGCAGTGCAAAAAAACGAAAAAATAAATAAAATAAAATAAAATAAAATAAATAGAGGTAGTTTTTCTCTCCCCCTGCGCTGATGAGATTAACAATATGCAGTAGACGCAAAGCAATACAAAAGAATTTCCAAAATTACTGCATTTGGGAAACAGCAATATATGAAACATGTGAGTCACAAAAATTTATTTCAAGTAATGTGTTACAGAAATGTGAGAACCATGAGTTTTTTTTTTACATTTTTGATGCAGAATGTGGCAAGGAGCTAAATTTGACACATATCGACATTTCTCCCCTTACCCCCTCTCATATGTTATAAATTAAGTTTATGGTTTGTAGACACACTTTTAACAAATTTTCAAGCACTTTAAAAAGAAATTTATTTTTTCAAGTACTTTTCTTTTTTTTTAAGAACAAATGATGAAATTTTCGGGAGTTGGGGGCCTTCAACAAAACGGTTGCCCTAAACTATAGCTAGTTTAGTTTATAGGTAAATCCGGTTTTTCTTTTAAATCTTTGTTTCAGTTTCTAATTTGTTGAAACAATAGTTGATTATTTTAAGTATTTTCAACTGATTACATAGCTTGTTCAGCCGATATTTTTTACTCATGTACTTGCCCTAATGATTTTCAATTAAAAGTAGTCGTTTTCAACACATTTCAGCAACCCGGTGACAGCTTTACTCTTTTGTAATACCAGTGTACGGTGCCCCCCCCCCCCATCAGAGAAGGACAGTCGCTATTCTCTACATCTTCACTTCTGAACTATTAAAAAAAAAAAAAAAAATAAATCGTGATTTTTTCTTTTATGATTTTGGAAGATGTGTTGTTACCATGTATCGAGTCCTCCCAAGATTGGGGGCGGCATTGCCCCCTCTCGCCCATAAATCCGCCCATGGTGGAGCGCCCCTCTGCCTTCCTCCACTCTCGTCGACATTGTTAAAGATCGTCTGAAATTTGACTTTCAGGGCTTCAATTTCGAGAAAATTCCGGGAGAGCTTCCGAAAACTCTTTTTCTTAACGTCACAAAGGTCGGATACAATTGCAATTTTAGAGGATCAATTTCAGAAAACTGCCTGTCTCCTAACCATAGCGTAAAACAGTGTTTTTAAAACTTAAAGCGCGAAAATTTTCCCGGGGCGAGTCCCCGAATCGCTTTTTCCCCTAACTTTACCACAGATAGTCTAAAACTGTGTTTTTAGAATTACATTTTTAAAAACTTATCAGAGGAGAGCCCCGAACCCGTCCCCTCTCTCTAACACAACGGTAGACTATCTACAATTGCGTTTTTGAAGTTTCAATATTGAAAAATTACCGGGAAGGGGCCACCGAACCTTTTATCCCTCTAACATCACCGGAGATCGCCTAAAACTGATTTTAAAACTACAATTTCGAAAATTTTCCGGGGGAGAAACCCCCGGACCCCCTAGCTAAGTGACTATTATATTTCCGTTTCAAGGTTCGTATTCAATACATCTAGTAATGAGTCCATCCGAAAACAGAAAGTTGAATCCACTCTCCTTCTAATTATTCATGCATTTGCAAAAAAAATAAATAAGGTGTAGCGAAACTCAGGGGTATCCAAAACTTGTTTACTCAAGGTCCACGTTGTAAATTTTGGGAAGGCGAGGCGGAACAATCCAACAATATTTCAGTTCAAATGGTATTTGTTAGCGTTACCCCCCCCCCAAAAAAAACCCCTATGGATTTGACTGGAAATATAGACACTCTAAAAACTGTTATGTTTAACCAGATTCGAAAGCGAGATCATTTTTGGGGGGGAATTTGCGCCATTGAGCTTGGGGGGGATGGGCACCCCTGTGCCTAAAAACTAAATCAGAGAAAACTTTGTGATTTCTAATTTTTATCTGTTGCTATCTCATATTTATTACTAAATTTAAAATGTTTGTAATTAATTTTAGCAAGATTTTGGAAATCAGCTCAGTCCGCGCGCAAGTGCACTGAAATGGCAAATTTGTGATTCGGAACTCCAGCGCTCGAATACGCTACCTTGCGGTGATTTACAAAACTGCCGATGGAACTAAAACATTGCCACGTTTTAGTTCCATGTGTGTCTGTTGACGTAAACACAGGCAGTTTGTTCTGAGTATTTATTAACGCAATCGATGTGTCTTAGTTTGCTTTCAGCTACAGAAATTAATTCGTCCCCTAAGAGTATTCTCGAGCTTCTCAAAATAATGTTAGTTTTCCTTATTTCTTTCAAAAAAGTATTAAATGGTGGACGCGTAAACAAGAAAACTCTGGATTAACAAAATTGGATAACGTTATACCAGGTAAAATTTTTTATTGTTTTGTATGAATTTGTAAGAATATGAGTTTTTTTTAATCTTAAATTAATTGAACTAATCATATTTTACAGCAGCATTTAGTTGGAATGGACAGTATGCAAAATATTTTCTTGGATTTATTATCGTAGAACAAAATGAAAAATGTTTAACCTAGAAAGAATTTACTTTATTCCTTTTATTCTCAGCTGAAAGGTTTCGCCAAATTTGTTTAGGGTTATAATTTTGGTATTGTGCGAGCAAAGTAGCCTTGGCGAGATTTCGCGTTTTTAGTTAAACCATTTTTAATTTTTATCATGAGTGGAATAAAATGGTAGTAAGATTACAGAATTCGATAAGTGAAAAGAAATAATGGTCAATCAACTGAAAAGAAAACTACCACCATATATCCGTGAGAATTTTGTTGATGATTTGCATAACATGACACAATTAAATCGTAACTCAGAAATTAGAAAAATCGAAACAGAAAATTTTTAAATGAACCGATTCGGGAATTCGAGAGAAATAACTCAGCTACAAATGGAAAAAAAAATAAGCGCTAGCCAAGCAAGGCAAAGAAGTATCATCTTCTTTCGATAATAATTTGTAATGTCATATTGAATTTTCTAGCATTAATTGTTGTTCTTGTCAGGCCACAATTATTATTTAGTTTTATCAAGAATTGATAAATATCGAATTCAACATCATGGAAATAGCTGCTTAGAATTACGAACTACGTAGTTTGCATTAATCTTTGACGTTTAGTAATGCTTCTTGAATTCTCATTTCTTTCTACGTGGGCCAGAATATCCACAAGACTTTGAAAATTAATTTAAAAAGAATAAAGCGAAAAAATCATACGTACGAACAAAAATCACAACACTTTTAGCATTTTCTTCGTTACCATGTGCGTTTGTTTTAGTTTTCAATTCCGCCATTAGACAGTGACTTCAGTGCCCCCTACAGTTCGTTGGAGTTGCGAATAACCGGGATTTAACGTCGAGTGTTGCTTAATCGAATTACCACTTGGGAAGCGCTTATATGCGAGGGAAACCTGCAAGAAGATTCGCGCTCTTTACTGAGCACTAGCACGGTCGCAAGTTAAGCAACGCCAGACACCCGTTTGTTGTTAGCACTTTACGTTTCGCAGTACGCGTAGAACTCGATAGAGCTACAAATTTTCTTCTATGTGAAGTAACCTGATTCTCAAATATCTTCTATGAACCAGAAAAGTGTAAGTAATCTTTAATTTGACTCGAAGTAATTATGAATACGACTAAAAGTGATAGAATTTGTGAAATTTGCAAAAGGGAAGCTGGAATTTATTCATGTCCTAGGTGTAATCGGAGGTTCTGCTCATCAAATTGTTATAAATGTCCGGATCATGAAATGTGCAGTGAGTCGTTTTATCGTGAATGGGTGGAAGAATCTTTGAAAAACGAAAATTTTGATCGTTTGGAAAGAGAAAATATGTTGCAGATTTTAAAGCGATCTGCTGATGCCTGTGAGGAGGAAATTGTACCCGAACTTTCAATCGAAGATAGATTTGCTAATCTCGATATTAATTCTGCTGATGAAGAAGCAATATGGGATTGTCTTAATGATGAAGAGAAAAAAAATTTCAAGTTGTTTGTTGAAGACGAAAAGAATATCGAGACATTAATACCAGTAAAACAACCGTGGTGGACTGTTACAATGATCAACCTCGTAACTGAATTAGATGCTGATAAATATGATGAAAACGATCATACTTCACCGCGGCCTCATTTTCCGTTAAACATTCAGAAACTTTCCGATTTAACGTCAGTTAAGCCGTCCGAGAGCATTCAGTATAATTTGGTGAACATTCTATATGCCTACTGTTTTTTATACAGGTTTTATAACTGTGATCTGCGAGACTTTCTAGAGGAGGTTGTAGGCGAAATATTTGAACTGAGTCCAGCTTTAATGGAACATAACTATTGCAGTTTAGTCGAATGTGTTCAGGATTCCATTAGGCTTATTTCAAGCCATCATTCAGATGTTCCTGTTGATTTTGTGAAAAGCATTGTGAATGATGTTTGTTCAATAATGAAAGGCCCCGATAATGCGAAAAGTTCAACTTTCGTTCTTTGTGCTTTACATGATGTAAAATTATTAATTTTTGAGCTGAAATTTGCTTACAAAGAACATGATAAAAGGGACAAAACATGTAAAAAGAAATTGAATCTGGCGATTAAAAAAATGGATTTTTTAATGAGCTGGTGTTTAGATAATGACTCTGCCATGTCTGATATTGCGTCGGATCTTGTACTGCTAATGCTTCCAGACATGGTTTCGGATTCACAAAATGAAAGTGCCTCCCATATGGAAAGTAATGACCTGGTTAAAACTAGACCGTTAATTGAAGAGATAGAATAAGAGTTATTCAGATGGTCTTGAGAAAGTTCAACTTTATTTGAAAATATTTATTTAGGACAGTTGTACAAAATTATAATTATGTTTTACATAGCAATGTTGGATGAATCATTTAAAAAAAGTATTCTTCTTAGTGTTTTCTAAGTATTTAGATTTTCTTTGTCATGTTACCTTGAGCTGTCACTACTGCTATATACATAAGAAATTGTCGAAGGAAAGAAATGCATGGAATGTAAATTATGTTTTACTATTTATGTGTTTTCTATTACGTTTACTCTCCATACATCTATGCCTTTCAACCCAGTTATTCCTTTTTCTCAAAATTTTCAATGGGTGGCAAACCGTTGAGAAGGTTGTGGAAACTTCCCATAGTTCAAACTAATGATAACTCAAAGGTTTTAATCAATCACTTGGGACTTTGAGTTACCCTGGGCTGACTGTATTATAACTTGTTAAATAATTGAAAAATAACTTTCAAATATTTAAATTTTTTAGAGCTGTCATTGTTAAATATTTTTTTTTTTTAATATGTCTGAAAATGATACCATTTTTATGTTTCTGAGGGAAAAAATTAACTTTAATAAATCCATCTCTATCTTTTAATTTTATGCAGTGTACAAAGAATGCTCAGTAGCATAGGAAAAGGTATGTTCTGATAAGGGGCAGTCTATAAATGAATAAAATGATGTCCATTTTTTTCTAACGCTCACCCCTTCCGCTATTCTTGTCATACATCACACTATTTTTTCCAAACATATTCATACAAAAAAAAAAAAGATTTCACTTTTGTTATCCTCTTCCCCTTTTCACAAACTCACCATTTCCTGAACCCTCTCCCTCTCAAAGGAAGACATCATTTGTGGATAACCCCTAAGCAAATTGGCCTCTTATTAATTAATCGACTAAAGATAAGCAGCTGATTAAATAATTAATATGGCAATGACTTTAACTCTGAAATTTTTTCACAGCCCTTCATTTTTACTATTTCGACCTTTCATAATCCGTAAGTAGTTTGTTCATTTTTATGAATAGTCATTTTTGTTTCTTAATTTTTGTAACTTTTTAATGTTTCAAAATTTTGATTCAATTATGTGAGTAAATTTTCTTATTGTATAAACAGGGTGTCCACGAATATGGAAAGTCATTGATTTCAACTATGATCTCAAATATAACATGAAAAATCATGATTTTCAGCAAAAATTGCTCAGATGTCATTTAAACTGACATCTGGTCATGGATTTTGAGTTCAAGAACATGCATCGAATTCGATAAATTAGGTGCAAAATTTGCGCATCTTAGCCATTTCTTACGCTTTTACCCATCAGTCCCAATTTTTTCATGTTTCGAAATCCGATTGCATCTGCTTCTATGATACTAGCTCGTTGCTCTTTACCATATTATTCTACTATTTGGACATTTATAATTTTGTATTTAGCATTATTTTTAACCTCCTTATATGTCTGGTTGTGTAGTTAGGGACTTGTATATTTCTAATTTTACCGCTCTCATTCAACTCAGAAATTTTAAGTCTTTTGGATCAGGGTTGATTCAACAGACTCTTGAAAAATTCTGATTAATTTTCAGCAGTGTCTTAAGTTAATGAGCATTTTAGAAAATAAAATTGGTCTAAAGAATCAATTAAGGACATTTATGACATAGATAAAATACAGAAATCATGGCATTTACAATCGGGAGTTTTTTTTTTCAATATTTGTAGCCTATTCTAAAACTTTGCCGGTTAGTATATCTGGTAATGCCTGGTAAGTTAATTATTAAGTACTTTAACTTAATACTTTTTTTTTCTGATTATTTGTCTGTTTTCTTTATTGTAAACATAATTTTAGTATTTGCTAAATTATTGCTAGACACAGATTTTTTTTAGAAAACTAGTAGCTTAAAAAAAATAATAAGTTTTAGATTTATTATGTATTTGTGGAATAAAATATTTATTTTAAGAAAAAAAAATCAAGCTTTAATGTTTAGCTGTTCACCAGTAGTTTTGCATCACTATTGCTGCATGTTTGAAGCTTCTTTTATTTTGAAAAATCATTTTGCAACTAAAACTTTTTTTTTCAGTATTTTTAGTGATTGAAAATAAACTTGTTTTCATGTAAATTCTTACTTATATAAAAAATTTTGTATTATTTATTCGAATCTGAAACATATTTCCAGAAATTTTAGATCTAAAAATGTATGTCCTTGGTACCCAAATTATTAAGTTGAAACTCAAATTATTTCATGCGTATCACTAGTCATTGTTGCATAAATTGTTTTTTAGTTATAATAGTAGCTAAGAGTTCGTTACATTTCACTTTAATTTACGTTCTTATAAACATATATCCTAAACATAGATCAGATGATTACAATTTAATTTTCACAAAACACAAATTTTTGATACTATTGTGAAAAAATAATGTTTTTTTCTGGAGAAATTACGTCCTGTGAGTCACGGAAAGCTATGAGTAGAAATCGGGGAAAGTCATGGATTTCAAAACTTGAAATGTAACAGATGCCTTGTATAAACAAATATACTATTGTCTCAATTATTATTCTCTAATTACTGTATTAGAGTCATCTCTTGATAACTGGACAAAGTTTCCGCTACAGTCGCAATTTTCACAAAATGCTAAAATTACTATTCAATTTACGAAAATGAAGCAAGGCATTTTCGCTTTTTTGTTCAAATAAAAAAAAAAGAAAAAATAAACAAAATCGATGCACGATCCGAGAGAGGAAACAAGCATGGATAGTGAACTTAATCTCATTATAAATTTTAGCTAACATGTTTAAACTATGTAGAAGAAGCAGTCGAAAACTTTTTACAATGAAATGAATAAAAATATGAGAATGTGTATACATGTACACGTTGCCACCAAGTTTGTACAATGTGTAGGATGTTGAAGTGAACCTGGTTCTCTTGTCCGTTGTTTGACTTTGTGTTCCATCACTCTTTTTATGTACTGATGAAGGGGTTTGATTTTATAACCCCGAAACAGCTGTTTGCAGAGATTTTTAACTCTTTTCAATTCCTTTTATTTGTACATGTGTACGCGTTGTCATATTTTTATTAATGTTTAAACTACAATTAAATTCAACAGTACTTTGTCTTAATGGGTATTAGTTCCCCAGAATAAATGCATAATTGGCTTTTTAAATATCAAACTTGTGTTCTCTCAATGCTTACAATTCTAAATTTTTTATTTCAAAATTGAAACAAATATTTGCTGCTGTCTATTCTTTCCTTAAAGATTTCTTGGCTGAATAGAGAATTTCGCTTTTAACTGGAGATGAAACATAGAGGCAGATATAAATATATATAAACGTATTCATTAATCATTGTCATTTTAGCATTTTGCTAAAGAGCTTTTCCCCATTTTTTCCTAACGAGCTTTTGAACTCGGCTTAAATCCTGTAACTCAAAGTCCCGAGGGACCAGCTAAAACCTTTGAGTTCCCACAGCCTTCTCAAGAGTTTGGGACCAAATGAAAACTTTGAAAGACGGGAATATTACAGTTATTGTGAGTTGAGGGTAGTATCATCTTGCACTTATATTGCTGAAAATTATTTATTATTAAAAACTCATTCAGCGTACTTTCTTGTTTAACACATACTTAGAATACTAAAAACTATTTTTTTATTTATCTGTAAAAATTGGCTGATTACAAGTAATATTATTAATCAGTGCATCCCCAGTCCCCGGGTCTGGACCCTTGAAGTTCCAAATTAGATTTTGATTGTGAAATTTTTTGTTATTTCCTTTTATATAAAATACCTTTTTTCATCATCTAATCAATTTTCATTTATGTATGACTGACTGCAAAATTGGAATGAAATTCCAACTGCATCGATTTACATCATTTTTTTTTTCATGAACAAATCAAAGAAAAAATTACTTCTCATTGCTAATGATGAAAATTTAAATTTTTAATAAATAAAATGAGAAGATTTATTTGTTGCAATTTTTTTCTTACATAATCATAATTCTTCAATGTGTTGGTTTATATTTTCTCGTTTGTCTTACTTTGGTACAGGCGCCTCAGTAATGGGGGGGGGGGGCAACTGCTTCCCTCCCTGCCTTTGAGCAGTTAATATATTTACATAATACTAGGCTCGGTTTTTGTGCTACATAACTAGAATATGACTCAGGTGAAAGGTCGACATATGTGAGGAAAAACACAGTAGTACTACAAAAAAAAAAAAGAAAAATATAAAATACACCGCTAGCTCAGTCATTCCATCTGAAGACTGCAGTTTCGTGCTTTTTAGCACTCATGAGCCCGGAATAGGAAGTAACTGATCTGGAGGCAGAAAACCCATTAAAGGAGCCAAAAAAGCCAAACAAACTGGTAGCTAATGTAGAATTAGCACACCAGAGGAGTGACCGCAGCAATATGCAGTAACTTCTTGCTAAACAGTAGTACTATTGAAATGCCTTTTATACTCCTGGCAGGGTAACCCAAGGCCTGAAGGCCACTCCATTTTGCTGAGCTAAGGTCTGCAGGCATCCGAGCTAATTCAGTCTTCAGCCACCAGTGCTCGAGATCTTTTGAAGCTGCTCTTTACCCCATCCATTAATAAGATGGGACCAAACTGCTCTCACACCCTCTCTTTAGTGGAAGTTCACCAACAATGACTCTTGTCAATGGTATTAAACAGTTCAAACTTTGCGCTGAGTGTTCATCTGCACAGACCTCTCCTGACCACATTTTATTCTTTTTGGGGCTCACTAGACGAGACCTGTTTGCTGATCCTTGACTGGTCTTGGACTTGTTCAGGGTGAATGAATTCATGGACCTGATCTAGCTCTGCGGATCTCGGGGATGAGAAACAACAACAACAAATGCCTTTTTGTCCTAAAAAAATGGGGGGGGGGGACTTGTATTTGGGCTTAATTGAGATTGCACTTTTTACAGTTACAACAATCTGAAGCAAATGCCAAAAATTTGCTGCTCAATGATCCCATGAAATACACCAATAATTTGTTAAACTATTTTTGAAGTTAAATTGGAAACCACATAAAACTGAGCTTCAAGTGCTACCAAAATGCAATGCTTGTACAATGTTTGCGTAATCAGTAATCTTACAAATTTTTCTTGTTATACTGCCATAAATTTCATTTTTAGCACAATCTCTTTCTTCTACTTCCCTTTTTTTTAACAGCATTCTAACTTGGGAAGGTAAAGCGCAGCATCTGCAGAAAGAAGGTTTTGAGATATCTGGAGAAATGCATTTTGGATTCTGTACTAACAAGGAAGTTTTGGAAGGAAAGAGGAAATTCTTTTGGAATTAGACGTTTTTTTCCTGCTTAATTTTCAGTGGAAACCGAATAAGCAAGCTTATACAATAAAGCTGAAGTAAAATAGATGACAAAAATGCAAAAAAATAAAACGCAGTTACGGCGCTTTGACTTCCCATGCCAGCTTTTTGCACTGCTAACTATTTAGGGCACAAAATAAAACAAGATAAGCCAAAAGTGGATACTAAATGCATGGCCACATGCGGAAATGAAGTATAGCAGAACTCCACTAAACCAATCTTAATTGGAGACGGCATCTGTTTGAATTTCAAAAATTAAGATTACCCGAAGCTCTGATTATTATCGGAAAAAAATAAAAATGCTGTGAGAACAAATGTTTCATTTAAATATAATAGAACAGGAATAGTTTTTTTTTTCTTTTTTTTTTTATGGAATTTTATGCACTTTAACCCAGACTATATGTAAAGGCGTAAGGGACTACAACCTATTGTCTTACCCGAGTAGAAAAATTCAAGACCTATAAATCTGTAACGAATAAATACCTTTGTGTTGAAAATTCAAAAAATCAGTAATCCAACGTCAGAAAGCACAAATATTGCAAAATATTGCAGACACGTGTTTCGGTGTTACAAGGAACACCTTTTTCAATGCAAAGAAATGTGAGCTTCTGGATGAATTACTGATTTTTTGAACCTATAAATCTGGTTTACTACTCAGCATGGAATGATTTCCGTATCTGGTTACTTGCTTATCATAGAATATTTTAACAAATAATTTTATATTCTGACTAAAGATAAAATGTGGGATCGAAGAGCGAATTTACTTTCTTTTGATAGTCCACAGGAATTCAAAAAGTTTGACACTTAAAATTTTTTTCTTTCAAAGATAATTAAAAAAATAATTGAAATATTAATAACATATTATAAAACATAAATTGTTCAGTTTAGTTTTATTTTACAGGTAAGGGAACTGATGTTGCTGGTCAATTAGAATTGCTGCCCAGTTTTAGCTCTAAGAAAATGGTGTCGCTGACAATTTCAACACTTTCACTCATAAGAAACTTAATTGGGAAACCTTCACGTACTTTTGTTCACTCTTTCAATTTACCTTTTCCAAAAACTATTCATAAATACATCGATCAGTCTTTCGTAGAAAAGTATGACGAAATTTTTGTCATAGGTGATATTCATGGCTGCTTTGATGAACTACAAATGCTGCTGAAAAAAGCCGAAGCGGAAAAAGATTCCACCTTAAAGATAATTGTTGGCGACCTAGTGAACAAAGGTCCGAAGAATGCAGAAGTTCTAGACTATTTGAGGCAGTCTGCTTCGATACTGGCAGTAAGGGGAAACCACGATGAAGTAGTGTTGAAAGAGTATTTCAGCGCTAAGAATCCAAGCTATGAGCTAAAAGCAAGCAACCGATGGATTAAAGATTTAAGCTTGGAAAATATTAATTATCTCCTGGAATTACCCTTTACTATATCCATTCCATCTCTAAATGTTGTAGTTGTACATGCAGGCCTACTTCCTGGAATGCCGATTGAAGCAAATGACCCCTTTAACATGGTTTGCATGAGAAATGTTATTGAAGGTGATTACTTTTGGGAAGGAGGTTTAACAGCGTCAAAACACATTGATGAAGGTGAACCATGGGCATCAATGTGGGGTGGACCTCAACATGTTTATTTCGGTCATGATGCAAAACGAATGTTGCAGAAATACCCATTTGCTACAGGGCTAGATACGGGATGTGTATATGGTAATTGGCTTACTGGAGTATTCATCAATGGGCCAAGAAAAGGAACATTTTACAATGTAAAAGCCAAGCAAGTTTATTCTAAAACTAAATCAAATGAATGAAAAAAATGAAAATAATTCTGGACGTAATTTTATGTTTAACATTGAGAAATAAAGAGATTTTATCTGTTTGTATCATTTAACTCTTAATAATATAATGCTTTCTTCATATTTTTCAACTTGTTTGCTGTCAGGACTGTAGATTAAAGATTGTTATCAAAGTAAGCAAATCAACTGGCCACAAAAGATAGCTAAAGTTACAGAAAGTTAAGTCAGCTTGTTGCCAAACATATTTAAAAATGTACCTGAAGCATGCAGGTTGTTAAGAAAAAATCAAATAAGTACATGATGAAATAAGCTGCTTAAAAAACTTTTAAAACCTAAATTCTTAATGTATTGTATCACTTAAATTGTTCAAGTTATGGATTTGCAAATTTTGTTGTATTTAAGTGAAATGATAAATTTCAGCGGTAAATATTTTGTGCTCTTTTATAAACCACAAAAACCAGGGTAAGGATGAAAATTCTAATAAACTGTATGTATGAACACAAACATCTTACCTAGGCATAAAACTCCAGTCTTCATTTTTTTTTTTTTTTCAAATCATTATATATTTTATTATTCAATTAGTCTTAGTTTATTCAATTTTCATGCAAATCTGTTACTACATTATTGAAACTCATTTGCTCAGACTACTTATGAAAATAAAAGGAAACCACTATTTCAGTAAAACCACATTCACAACAAAAGAAATTGGGGGAGGGGGGGGGGAGAATAAAGGGAGGCTTCAAACGATGTTTTTTGGGAGAAAACACATAGTTTCATGAAGTATTTCTAGTTTAAAATAGACTAATTTAATGTATAATTTTAATATCATCTCTGTTTTAGAAAATAAAAAAATCCTTGTAAAATAGCATTTAAGTGGCATATTTATCAATTATAACAAATAAAACACAACTTATTTTTGAATTATTAGTACTAAGATGCTCATCTAAACTATGGTTTCAATTATATTTATAAATTAAAAAACAAGTGATACAAATTGAAAAACAAATAGCTAAATCTAACGAAATATAAGAGTAAAATGGGCATTTAAATGAACGTGTTGCCCCCTTAGACTTTAAAGTGTACATAAAACTTCATATACACTTTCTTAGACAGAATTATCCAAAAGTTTGTAGTGATGATACTTTACATTGAATCAAAATAATAGAATATTCAAATTAAAATAGGAAAAAACATTTTCAAACAGAGCAATATCAATATTTTGTCGCATCGTTTTTTGCAAGAATCACATCTATAATCCTTTCAGATATCAATTCCACCAGCTGTTTACTTTCTAAGCTACTAATATTGTTTCCATACCCTCTTCAATGCGGCAATGAGTTAAATTTTGTTAGCGGGCCTCAGGTCTAGAACCTTTTTCTTCAGCTTTGATAATGCTACGGATTTTCGATGGTATTGAGATCGGTAGATTTGCTTGGCCAGTTTAAAACCGAAATCTTTCTGCTTAATATCTACGAGTCAGTTTCGAGATTCGACACAAAGCAGAATCTTGCTGAAAGATAAATATGTCACTGAATGGGTCCTTGTTTTGACTCAGAAAAAAGTATCATGTAAGAATACAGAATATCTAGATTCATAGCAGAATTCACATTGTTTTAAGACATAGAATTGCCCACTTCCAGCAACTCTCATGCATCCCCATACCATAAAGGATATCTTTGAGAGAATGTCTTACACAAGATTTCTCAAGTGCTTCACTTTTCTAATGCAAAACCCGTACACCCCTTTCTTCAACAGATATTTCAAATAAAGATTCATCTCTACATAGCATAAAATGAAGTCCCCAAAAAGCGTCTTTGTGTTTGAACTCGCAAAACTCGAGAACTACCCGGCCGATTACGCTGAAATTTTCAGTTTGTTCCTTTAAGTCCTGAAAAGGTTTGCAGACCAGTTCGAATAAAATTCGATGAATAGCTCTTTTTTAATTCCAATTTACGTGCAATTTTTACATAAATTCTCAAACATGGTGGTGAAAAATTATTTGAACATATTAATATTACATATCGTTCGAAAGGGTAGAATTTTCCGCGTTCTACGCAATTTGTTTCAATGCTCTAACTTTATTATGGCGGGAGTTATTTGCGTTTTTTGCTCGAATTTTTTTAGGCTTAGCTGAAATTTAGGCACTACTTTCTTCATTAAATAAATCAATAAAAAGTGAAGGAATTGTCCTACAGCTTTCATTTTGACTCCATTGGAAAAGGCGACCATTTTTACTCCAGATCTAACTCGACCTATGGTCGAAAAAATAAGCTTTTATCTCGAAAGGAAAAAAAGTTACAAGCCTTTTTAAATCAAGTTTAAGAAATCTCGATTCCATTCAAATTGTGAACCATTTTCTTTCGCATTTTAATTCCTTAAACTTATTTTATTTTGTGTTTCCATGGTTATGCATTTTCAATCCATCTATCTGGATTTAATTTCTTAAAAGTATTTTAATATCTGTCGTCATTGTTTGGAAGGGAAACCATGATTTTTTATTTATTTTTTACGCCTGATTGTTGAATATACATCACTTGACACAATTTTTATTTTCGAGGTAGACCGGGCAACACAGCTAGTCACTGCATAAAATACTTTATCAGTCCTGTTTCACACAGATGAGCTTGTCTTTGCTCCATGAGAGCTGGGCACGTCTCTGCTTCATGTTTATCATTGTTTTTACTTGGAGGACCTGCAATTGCAACTACAGTTTATGCAACCGTCTAAGTGTAGTTGGCTTGGACATGATAACTACAGATTCTTACAAACACTTATGGATGTAAAAGGCATTTTCAGAACGATTATTTTGGACGGTTCACTTTAATTTGCATTCATCTTAACATTTGTTGCAAGCTTTCTACCTCATTTACATCGGTTATTTTTTAATTTGTCAGTCCTTCAATATTCTTTTAATATCTTCCACAATGTAGATAGTAAATCATTCTTTCAATCCAAGATAAACTTTTTTTCTAACTTTAAACAATGATACAACAAGCAACTTCTTAGTTTCCAATTTTATTAAGTTGACAACCTATTTTCAGTAAAAGAATAACGTAAAACTGTCTGGGAACCAAGCTTTACATTTGTCCTAACCTACGCAGTTAACAGATATGCAAATATTTCCTATTTTTTCAAATTCACATTAAATGAGTAGATTATTCTAATTTTTTGACCCATAAATCAACATAATTTTCAAATGTGTTAAAGACCCTTAACTTGTTAAAATAATACCGCTAAGGTTGTTGAAATTGTTTGACCCATTTATTAATGTTTTACTTTGTTTAATTCACAACTACAGAGCTTGAATACGCTACCTTGGGGTGATTAAAAGTACTACAGAAAAAGGTAAAACATTCCATTTCACATGTTTTCTTTGGGGTAAATAACAGACTTCACACAGTTTATGGTGTAATGTAATTTTAGAAGAATAGAAAAGAAAGTTTCACGCAAACACAATGAAAAATTACAGTCATTCATTAAGCGTCAAAGCAAGTTATAAGTTACAGCATTTGTTTGTTTTACCTTTCTCATCTGCCATTAGACAGGTTGCAGTGCCCCCTATAGTTCACTGGAGTTGCAAATTAGCATGCATTTATTTTACCTGACTCACTGACAAGTTTAGTTTTAACAGTTCTGATATTCTATTTTTTTTTTTTTTTTGAATTTGGGTTGTATTTTAAGTACAAGGGTTGATCCAAAAGTAAAGTACCCATCACTTTTAAAAATATACAGACTGTCTTCTATTCTCATTGAAATTTACATTGTTGGAAAGAAAAAACGTTTCTCTATTTTTATACATATTCACCATCTTTTTCTGTGCATTACTGTCGACAATGCCCTAACTTGCTATTGTCACAGAATTCCACCGCCAACCCCCTACGGAAGTGTTTCACCCCTTTTTTGACTTTGTTGTTGGGTATCAAAGTGTTCCTTAAACTTACGAGTAGGAAAATAGGGGTAATCATTAGACTCGAACTCTGGACTGCAAGGAAAGTGGAGCACGCACCACCAGCTTAGTTATTCCATCTGAGGACTGCAGTTTCGTACTTTTTAGCACTCATCATCCCGGAATAGGAAGTAACTGAGCTGGAGGTGGAAAACCTCTTAAAGGAGCCAAGAGAGCCAATCAAACTGGTAGCTAATGTAAAATTAGCTCACCAGACGAGTGATCACAGCAATGGTATGATTCAACTCAAAGATTGAAGGCAAAGCTAGATATTTTGCAGTAAGTTACCGCCCTAAATCTTTACCGCGCTTTAGGACAAGGTAACAAAATTACAAATTTAATAAATGAAAAAAAAAAAAAAAACATTTATTTTCTCTTCATCTTCCCCAACAAATTCGAACTGTATGTAAACATAAATTGTTCTAGAATGATGATTTTGCTTCAATGTTTTTATTTTTAACAATGAGAAAAGTAAATACATTCATTCTTGTGCTTTCTGGTATTTTAAGTAAGTATTTGTTACTCAAACATCTATTTTATTAACTAATGCTAAATAATTATTTAATAATTTTTTAAAATGCTTTTTGTGCCTGAAAATTGGTAAAATCAAAAGAGTATGTTTGGGTGCGTTTTGGAGTATAATATGAGAATGGTGGATCTTGCCCCCCCCCCCTGAGAAACTCCTGTGCGCACCACTAGTGACGATAAGTATAAAAAATTCTACAAATCAAATAGAAAATCATGAAATTGGGCAAACTTAATCTGGCTGCATTGTCATGGCTACGCAGATCCCAATCATGGCAATACAACACTGCAAAGCTAGGTTTGCCTAATGTGTGTAACATGTAAAACATTAATAGGAATACCTAAAGAAAACTTTTAAGAAACCATTCAGTAAATTTTATTTTACAAATATTTTACATAAAAATTGAAAATTGCATAATTTTAGGTCTAGAGTATCAATCACCGAGACTGGTCGGCAAGCATATCAATGAAGTCTTCATCAATCTGAAGGGGAAAAGCAAATTTAAAGACATGACAAATTTTAAATAAAATGAACTTATTTCACAACTTAATGATCAAATAACAATAAGGCAAAAATAATTGAACATAACAGTAAATTTCAAAATTTTAAAGCTTCAAATCAATTCTTCAAAGTAACTTAACTGCTTAGTTGTGAATAAGCATCAAAGAAAGTACTCAGAATATATTTATATCAAAGGGCAGGTTAATTCTGTACATAACTAACAAATTTTGTTCATTTTGATTTTATATGAGTGTTAAGAATTTTGGCATGTTTTATTGATCATAGTAAAAGCCTTATTATTAGCTGTTTCTTAAACCAGCTAAAAATTCTATTGATGTTTTCTTCTATCAAAGAGAAAAAAAATGTTATTCAATTATCATCCTTTCACAAGTCACATAGGCAGTATTCCATCAAAAGTTCCCATGGTAATTGTTCAGAATGGTTAATGCAATGGAAAATTTCAAAAAATTTAAAACGAAATTGCAATAGGGCCATTCTATGGGAAACAGTAATTTTGTCCCCCCATGTAACGCCTCATTCATATATTTCATTAAAAATTATTTCATTCATAAAAATAATAACTTAAAAGGGTAATGAGAAAAGTTT
This sequence comes from Uloborus diversus, assembly GCF_026930045.1. Taxonomy (NCBI): domain Eukaryota; kingdom Metazoa; phylum Arthropoda; class Arachnida; order Araneae; family Uloboridae; genus Uloborus; species Uloborus diversus. Next base: position 22,238,661 of record NC_072739.1, read on the forward strand.
TATTGCTTAACAAATAACAAAAGAATATTTGATTGCTTAAGCAAAAGATTTCGTCATTACTTTTTTATGAACCGTCACAAGCGGGACAAAGCGACTACTTTTTTGTGGAATGTGGCCCAAATACATAATTTTTTTTCAATGGTACAAACTATTATTTCTCAAAAAATGAGATGTTTCCTTTACATTGGAAACTTTGCTCTCAAAATCTGCAATTTATTTTAACATTAATATATTAATAGAGCAAAAAAATATTTTTGTTGTCCTGCAAGTGACTGGAATGGCTTAATACCATGTGTTTCAGTTTCTAAGTAACAAATTTCTGTGTGTGGGGTGGAGGTTTAATTATACAGCTTTTACAGAAAATGGGATTATTCCAGGATCTGATATTTCCATTTAGGCTGAAAAATTGCCTCCTTTTCAAGTTACTTCTGCAATTTAAAATATATGTGCTTTACCAGGGCCTGATTAACCTCTAAAGTTACGGGGAAGCCCCCTACTTTTTGTTTGGGGAAATATTTCTGCATTCTACACACATTGAAACAAAGCTCCCTAATGCTACTAAACATTATTTCTGAAACCGGCACAACAGAATCCAGATTAAAGTTTATTCCCCCCCCTCCCGTCCCCTGTGGCAGAGGCGATATTGTCACAGAATGAGACAGTTTGTGCAGAAAGATTTTGCACTAAGGGGAGAAAAAAGGGAAAAGGGAAAAAAAAGTCAGCAATAAAATCATTCTGCAGAACAATACCTAATTATAGCTGTTTCGCGGTAAAAAATGTATCGCGACAACAAATTAAGGATAAAGACCGGTTCTGGTTCCAACCAGCTTCTCCCCAGGTGGAGCGATTTTAAAGCAACCTAGCTTGTGTTTGACGAGCTCGACTGTTAGCGACCAGTCAGTTGATCACGTGACAGCTAATGACGTCAGTGCATGCTAAAGCATTGGAGCTGACGTCATTGTCACCTGATCAACCTACCAGTAAGCTACCGCTCGATCTACGAACGCAACCGTTGTGTTGTTGATCAAAGAACAGTGGTTTTTTCGCATTTGCTTCACAATGCACATGTTTTTGTTTGTTTGAAAGACTTGTGCAGACTTATTTTCAAGCTTTTTTCCACTTTTGTTGAAAAATTAATTTAAGCCCTTAAAAAATGGCTTATTTGCAATGTCGTAGGTTGCAGCAACAGATGGAATACTTGATAAATTGTGCGGTATTTTGGGCTGACAAATCGTTATTCAGATAGCGGTGCTTATATGAGTGAAAATCTCTTCTCTTGGAGGAGCTACAGATTTTTCTAAAAGCATATTCTAATTAAATTATTTTTCATCATATGGAAAGGGAACTTTTGTTTGCTCCATTACTTGATTTGAATTCTTTTTTTCACATGAGGGAGAGGGCAAGGTGGGATTTCTTTTTTGCTTTTCATGCACATTAAGTATTTTAACAAAATCCTTTTTTTTTTCTGGGTGGTGGTTGAATTTTTGATTTGCTCTAACTAAAATGTGTATTTTAATTAAATTTATTTTTCTTTTGGGGGAGGGGGATACTTTGTGATATTGTGTATTGCATACATTGAGTTTTTTTTATGGGAGGGTAACCTTTATTTATTCATGTTTCCCCCCCCCCCCCCAAATTACATGTATGTTTTAGATTTTTTTTTTCAAACTGTAATGCACATTTTAATTCATTTTTTTTTGGGGGGAGGGGGATACTTCGTTATAATTGTGCAATGCATTTTTTTTTTTTTTTTTTAATGGGAGGAGAAGGAGGGGTGATCCTTATTTATTTTTTCAAACCACAAACATGTTTAAGTTTTTTTTTTCATTTGAGGAAGTTTTTTTTTAACCTAAACTGTAATGCATATTTTAATTGAAAACATTTTTTCTTTAGATCTTATTTCTTAAAATATTAAATAGGCGTTGCATCTGTATTTTTCTGGTATTAAGAACTACTGATAAGTGCTAAGGAATTAAGACTGAAAACTTAAATATGAGAGTGGCACTGGCATCTCTGTTTAAGCAATCATCCCCCTACTATAACACAATAATTTACATTAGCATTACATAAACTAGCATAATAATTTACATTGCTTTTGGTTATATTTGATTTTTTTGTCTCCACTTACCAATTGCTGCATGAAATTTGCTAATAAATAAATTTTTCACTTTTGAAATGAATTGCACTTAAGTTTGTCCATTAGTTCATTTTTCACTTCACGGAGCATTCTTGCAGAAAGAAATTAGGTCCAGAAAATTTGTCGTAGAAAGTAAAATAAAACTCTGCCACAGGGCCCCCGTTCAACATAGTGATACAGCGAACACTGCTTATTTTAAATCATGTTTATTTTGAAGTTTTGATTCAAAAAAAGTAGCTGATGCAATAAAACAAAAATGTGTAATTATTTTTTTGAATGTGAAATTCTACATACAACTTAAGAGAGTTTAATTTTGGTCAAGCAAGATAAAGTATCATTAAAAGTATGCCATTCCCTCAAAATATTCATTTATTGATTGATTACTTAAATAATTTTATTGTAAAACAGTATGGAAAACAATTACAAAATTCAAATTTTAACTTATCTGCTTTGAAAAATGTATCTGCTATTGATTGGTAAAACTAGGTAGCAGTTAATTTATACATATTTCAATGTCATGAGACATGTCTCTTTCTCATCTACCTTTTTTTTTTTACTTTTTCCCCCGAAAAAACTCACTAAAAGTGCGCAACACCCTGCCTCCCACTCTTTTTGTTATTCAACAACACCCTATCTCTACAGAAAAGAGGCAAAAAATAATGCTTGCAATAATACACCATGTGTTGCGGGAAAATGATTAGTCACATACACTTGATTCATTTAAGCGGCATCTTTGATTCAAATACCTGGCAAATTTTTAATGATGAAGCTGGATTTCCTACTGTTTTTTAGGATTTGGTTATTAACCCTCTGAAGTCCAGGTTCATCAGTAAGATGCGTGAGATTCTTCCCCAAGAATTTTTTTTGAGTAACTATCTATCGCCCAGCATTTTGGACGGTTTGATAACAAACAATTAGCATCAGAAAAAAAATTGTAAAATGCTTTTGAAGCGTGCTTGGTAGGGCATGGTAAGACGTTAAAAACCCTTAGAGAATTAAAGGGGCTGATTCAATTAACCAGTTTCAATTACTCAGCACTCACTGTATTTTGTACATGATAGGTTGTAGCACTGTAATTTTACGGTTAATTAGTGAACCAGATTTATTTTTTCACAGAATAAATAAAATGTTTAAAAGTAAAATGTAAACAAGCTGGATCAAATCTCAATTAAAACTAGCTTGCGAGGACCATTTTATAAATTTGTCCTTATCTGTCTTCTTTTCAAAATTCTTCCAAAAACGTTTCTGGTACCAGATCTAGTCTCTTTAAAAATGCATTTAAAAAGAGAAACTAATTTTTAATCAGTTTTTCAGTTATTTTAGGGTTTCTTGAAAATTCTGAGGGGAAATTCAAGTTTCCCAAACCTTTTTGGTGATTAGCAAGCAGGACTGCCAAGAGCCAGGTCCCTTGTCAGTTTGGTCACCCCCCCCCCCTCCCATAAAATGTCAAATTTATACTACTTTGATTCCGAGATGGGCCCTTATTTTCCGACTAGGTTGACATGGCCTCCCGTCGGCCCTGTGCTTATCTAAGTTCACATTTAGAGGGGATACTGATTGAGAAAGAGTCAGAAAATTATTTTAGCTTTCTCTCTACCTCATTGGATTTGTACACTATAAAGTTTTGGATTCAATGCCTTGATTTTTTCCTATTTCTTCATTCAAATTCTTAACAATTGCTTAGTTTTGTTAACTAAAAAACACACACCAAAGTTTAATATATTGTATGACATAATTGACGCAATGGTGAGTCTAAGCAAAGCACAATATCCCACCCAAACAATTTTCATTAGGAGTTCTACCATTGCTTTCTCAATTTTAGCCCCCGTTATAGTTCTTTTTCTGGAAGCTGTGGAAGGGAGAGGTTCCAAAATGTTAGGGAACCAGTTTTGGATCAAATCAAAAGAGGGAGCTCCCCCTAAACATCACATGTTAGATATAAAGTATTCACTTTATTCCATGTACTGTTTTTTTGTGTCATTTCTCATTTTCCTTATGTGTTATCATCCAAGTGGAAAAATGTTTATAAATCTTATTTTTGGCAAGAAATCCTTCTTTTTCTTTTTTAAATTCCATAATTTTGTGAACTGACTATTTTTTCATGCAAGAGGAAAAAGAGCATCATAAAAAGTCATTCCTGAGGGGAGAACTTGAATGTTGAAGGAATTAACTTGAATGTTGAAGTTTGTGTGCAGCATTTTATTTTTAACATTCCCAGCCAGCAATTTAGAAATGCCCTCTCTCTCTTTATGAACTAAAATCATATTTAAAATTGATGGAAGAACTGTTTAATAGGCTGTCAATACAAAGTATTCACTGCATTTAATATTGCTTCTCGTAAGGAGGTTATGATGATTTGGACGTTTCGCAAAAAGAGAAAAGTGTTGCCATTATGAAGATACATAGTAGTTGTGTTTGGTAATGTAATTTGCATCAGCAACAAACCCATTCCTATTTAGTTTCCCAAGCATTATCTTAGAATATAAAATCAGTAAACTTGGTCAAATTTTTTTAGTAGTTGTTTGATGCAATAAATTGCACAGTAAGTATAACAAGGTTTGAATATAAACAAGCAAAAAAATCATACCGGTCCTTACATGCACAGTACAACTTTAGAGCTACAATAGAATTAGTAATATTACTTAAAGCCAAATTTTCTGGAAATTTGAATCATCTCCCCCCTCCCCTCTCCTGGTATGTCCCTCATTGTGACCATCAAACAGAAATTAATTATTTGACACACTTGTGTTTTTCTGTTAATGCAGAAAAAATGAAAAAAAACATTGAAACCAGAACCCTTTCCTTTATGAAATCCTGGACACAGGCCTGTATATATATATATATATATAAATACATACATATATATATATATATATATGGATAGATAGATAGACAATAGGAAATGATATAATTTTTTCAAAACAGCAGAAACACAGTGAATAGCAGAAGATTCCTACTTCTATATAATATGAATATATAAGAAGTGGAAGTAAATGTCAAAATTTTCTTACCTCAGGCCATTGTTCAGTAATAATATCAAACAACTCATCTTTCACGTCGCCTTGTATAACAATTTCATCATCACCCGTAACCGATGACCCACATGAAAATTTATGAGAAAAGAACTTAGCTGCATCTTTTAAATCTATATCTATGATGGAGAGGGAAAAAACATTATGAAAATATCTATTATTAAATTGCATAATTTTGTTTTGAAATAAAATATTAATTCATTTACATCTTAAATGAAAAAAATGAATATTTTACTATTAAAAGTCAAAAAAGAAAAAATCAAACAGCCAAAGGAATTTATGGTTATATTTAAATAAGAAACCCATTTAACAATAATTCATTTACACAAAGAGAAAAAAATAAATACAAATGTGATAACCAGCAACAGGCTCTGGGCCCAGATGGGCTGGTTTTAGTCAGTTTATTAGTCCCCAATAGATCAATGGCCCTCTTAAAGCTATTCACCCCCTTGCTCATTACCACCTCTTCCGGTAAACTGTTCCAAGTGCTCACAACCCTACTACAGTAGTAATTTTTCCTCATTTTTAGGTTAGCCTGAGATTTGAATAGTTTAAAACAATGATCCTTGTCCTGATTTCTGTGCAAAAATGTAACCCATTAACATCTTTCATTTTGATAAATTTAAACAACTGAATCATGTCCTCTCCCAAAATCCTTTGCTTCAAGCTATATATATTAAGCCTTTTAAGTCTGGTGTCATAATCTAAATCTGAAACCTGCAAATCTAGTAGCCCTTTTTTAAACGTTTTCCATTAAAGAAATATCTTTCCCGAAATAAGGAGACCAAAACTGAACAGCATACTCCAAAGGAGGTCTAACAAACTCCTATATAAGCAGACTTAGATAAAATTAAAAGCTTTCTGCAAACACAAATCTTAACTGGAAATTTTTCTACAAAATAATTATTTTTCCTAATTCAGCTTTGAATAAAGCATTAAAATTTCTATTCAAATATAAAAGAGACAAAAAAAAAAAAAAAAAAAAAATGCTTTAAAATTTTTTTGCTTTAACATTCAGTTTATGCTTATTTTTTACCAACTGAAGAAAACTTCTTAAACCTTTATTTTTTGCCCAATATCAGTTTCATCATCACTATTATGGTTTTCATTTCATAGTGAAAAAAATCATGTAGGTTTGAAACTACTCTCAAGTTGTTGACTAAGATGAAACATGAGCCACCTGTTTTTCATTTGAAAATTTTATAAAAATATTAAATTTTGTAAACATAGCAAATTTTTAAATTAAAGCTAGCAGTTAAAAAAATTTCTGCAGAGCCAAAAGTTTTCTGCTAACACTGTTTGTGCATTCGTCTATATTATGCAAGACAGTATATAAGAACAGAAGAACCTTCTTAGATTTTTTTTGCAATAGATCTATTGATAAACACAAGTATTCTGTTGGCTTTTTTATTTGCAATGCTGCACTGTTGAATAAAATAACATAGGTTTTATGGAATTTTTATGATAATCATTGCCTACAACCATATAAGGGGTTTTGGGCACAAAAAGGGAAAGGATAATATCAATTTTGTGTTTTGGGGTCATTTTAAAATTTCACAGGAGTGACCGGAACTGTTTCTACTCAATTACATCACAACTTGAGCACATACACTTTACAACAGAGGTTGTAGGTTACATAGATTAAAGTTCATGGGTAATTTCACAAATACAATATTTGAAATATATGATTTGTGTATTATTGTGTTTCTACAGATATTTTTACATGCATTAGCCTTCTTTTTCATGCTCTTTTTTTAAAATTTAAACAAGAAATAAGATGAGAAAAATAAAGCACAAAATTAAAAACAAAAAAATAAAGAGATTATAAAATAACAAAAATACTTCAGTTCTGGGAAAGGTCTCCTACCACATCCCTGTAAATACATGCTGTTAAATGAAAGCTAAAAAATATAACCTTACCAAAAGTTTTAAGGCCAGTAATAACTGTTACAAATTTTTTCTTTCCACGAGGTGCTCTTGATAAGCATATTTTCTTCTCCTTTTCTGCTTTTTTCTTTGCTTTCATCATGCCTTTGCCACCTCTTTTTTGTCTTTTTTTCTCTTCTTCCCCTTGTGCAGGTTCGGCTTCTATTCCAATGATTGAACCAAATAAGGTAAAGGATATGAAACACAATACATGAAATATATTTTTTTTTTACATTTCCTACTTTTTAATTCTACAAAATTTTGCTTGCAACATTTGCCAAAAAAAGTTTTTAACAGGAGGTAGCTCTTGTAATGTCATTGCAAAATAAATTCTGTTTTGTTTTTCAATTTAAACCTTACTAAGCACTAGCTAAAACACAGAAAAAGTAGTTTACCCGTACAGTAGAGCTTTCATTAATCTGGACTGATGGGGATATAGGTTGCTCAAATTAATGAATGCACAGATTAAACAAAATACTGCTTTATGCAGGTAAAGGGCAGTAACTGTAAATTGTTCTTTTTTTTTTTTTTTTTTTTTGCATTTTTGTCACCTATTGTACATTATCTTTATTGTACAAGTTCGCTTAATTAGGTTTCCGCTGAAAAAAAAGGAGCGAAAAAACGTCTAATTCCAACATGTTCCTATCGTTAGTATTAAATCCACCACATTTCTTAAATATCATGAAAACTCATTTCTGCAGATACTGCCGTTTACCTGCACACTGCAGAAACACCTATAAATTGTGCCAAGGTATGTACTCAAACTACTGTGTACAGCAAAAACTGTATTTTGAATTCAAGAGAATGAAATATAAAAATGCATAAGAGAAAACTACAAAATACAGCCAACAAAAATACATTGTTATGCAAACTCCTATGTACATCTAAATGGTAATCTTGACTAAGCAAAGTCTGGTTGTTTGGATTAATTACTCAACTATACAACTGTAAGTCAAAATATCGGGTATTTATGATATAGATCAAGTATTCGATATACATCACATATATTCTCCACAAACTAATAAAAATACTTTCACATAAATGTGCAAAATATGATGTATAGTAAACCAGATTATTAAATGATTCAACTATTAATTTAACTTTATTTAGCCAAGGCAAACCTGTTAGCATTAATTACAAAGCCTCTATGTATCAAGAATTTCAATTTTTACAAGAGCAATGTTTTCATTTAAATAAACAACTATGTTCACATAAAAAAGTAAAAAGGATAGAAATAGTCTTACCCAATTTCATCTTCTGCTCAAAAATATCTGGTAAGTTTTTTTGCAACCACTCTTTACATTTTTCATAATTAGGATAAAATTCACAGTACTGTAAAATAATAAAACTATATCTCAGAAACAGCTAGAATTTTCTACACAGAATTTCATAATTTGAACTTGTGAATAAACAGTTGATATACTTCATATTACACTAAAACTCATTACAATAAAGAATTTATTAAAAGAAAACTATAGAATATTTTCTTAAGTTTTTAAGTAGTCATTAAAAAAACTGATTAATTGCAAAATGAGTGAGACATGCATAGGAAAACTAATTATGTGTTATATCCCATTCCTCTATTCGAATTTTGAAAAATTGATAGAATAATGACCAAATACAGTGAAATCCCACTACAACGAATACCAATACATCGAAATATTCGTTTCAACAAAATAAATGTGCAGTCCCAATTTAACTACTATTGCATTGTTAGAATTCCATTACAATGAACAAAATTTGTGGCGTCTTGAAGTTCGTTGTAATGGGATTTCCCGGTACAGACTGAACATAAAAAATGTTGTTCCACAACTCAAGCAAATTAATCAACATTATCCTAACATGAACCCAATTTGGAAAGTTTGATTTTAAGTTGTATGATGGTTATTTCACAATATATTTTTGCAATAATCAGGAAAATACATGAAAAGATCTCAATAACATTTAAGACATTATTAAATTATTAAGGGCAGTTTTTTCCCCTTTAATATAGAATAAGTTAAACTTTTTTTCTTCAGCATATCATTGAAAATGAAATAAAAAAAAAATTCTGAACACAAGAAACCCAAAATATCTATTAATGGTACAATTATCTCTCTTAATTTTTAGTTATAAGAAAAAGCACTCTATATGTTAAAGACATTCGGTAATGAAAGAGCATTTGCAAGTGAGTATATGTTCTTCAGCAAAGCAACAATTAATCTCAGATAATAATTAATTTCGGATCTTCACCAAATTTGGCAAAAAGGTTACTTTGGTATCTGAAGACTATCATAAAGTTGTTTTTTTTTTTTTTTTGAAATCTAAATTTCAAAAAAAAAAAAATGCAACCATGAAAATTTTAATTATAAAATTTACAATTATCACTATGAATGAATTTTCATATCATTCAAAAATTTGTTATTTTAAAGCCCATAAAAAGTGCACTGTGTTATAACTCAAAGTATGTATGACAATTAAGACACATGGAATAGCTGTTTCTAATGAAACAGAACTAAACAAAGTCTCAACTAAACTGATAGATGATGAAACAAAGCGAAGAAAAAAAAATTGAGAAAGATTGAAATAGTTGATTTTTTGCCAGCTCATTTTTAATTAAATTGCAGGTGCATTGAATAATAATAATAATAATAATAATAATAATAATATATATATATATATATATATATATATATATATATACAGACTTGGATAAAATGAAAAGCTTTCTGCAAACACAAATCCTAACTGGAAAATTTTCTGCAAATAATCATTTTGCCTAACTAACCCTTGAATAAAGAAATAAATTTATATTCAAATATGAAAAAGGACAAAAAAAAAAAAAAAAAAATCTGTGACCTACTTCCCCCAATTAATTCTAATTTGAATTCCGAAACTTTGAATTCAAATTATGTTTTTCGCAATCACGAGTTGCGACAAGACCCTACTGATTAGAGTTATTGTTTCTAGAAACGGCTCCCCCCCCCAAGCATGTCCCTCCTCCTGGCGTATAGTTGTGTGTGTAGGCTTACGTGTGTGCACGTAGGCGTGTGTATGTGTGTAAAGGCGTGCGCACGTAGGGGAGTGTGTATGAGCATGCGTGTGTAAGACATGGACGCCACCGCCCAGCAAAAGTGGATTCCGGTGGACAGTGTTCAGGACCAGCCGCGCCGCCGCCGGTGAACGGTGGTGCTGCAGCCCTGGTTCAAGTTGAAAAAGGAACTGTAACGTCAAGGACAGTCAAATGAAAGCAATAAGCAATCGTGATTGCTCAAAAAAAAAGCTAAAAATAATCATTTAATTTTTTTTACAATAACATATAGTTTGTTCTTAATTTTCACCAACTGAAGAAAACTGCTAAAACCGTTATTTTTTCACACATGTGCTTTAAAAGGCTTTTGGAGAAAGTCTTCAACAGAAATAAACTGGGATTTTTTTTAAAAATTCCCTTAAAATTTTTTTTATTTATTTTTTTATTAACATTGGCAGTTTTACAAAAAATTTCTGCAGAGCCAAAAATTTTCTGCAAACGCCGTTCGCGCGTTCGTCTATATTATGTAAGACTGTATATATATATATATAATTCTTAGAGCTTAAAGTAAAATATTTTACATTTAGACAGTGCAAATGCAGCTAAAGTGTTAAATGTATATTATATATATTATTTAAAGTAGTAAAGTTTAAAGAAAAAAGAGAAGCTACAAATCAAGGGGTTTTCTAAAAAGATAAGAAATAGTTTCATACTTGGGACTACTGGGAAGTAAAATTGCAAAGTACGTGTGCTACATTTAAGATATAAAATTTTCTGGGAATTATAAAGAAGAATCAAAAGAGATCAACATTGACAAGAAAATAAACCTAATGTATGTGATTTATTGAAGAGTCAAGCTTCTGAAATGGCAATGATTGACAAACATAAAGTACAGATTTATAGGAAATATGTTAAATTCAGAATAGCTTATTTTTCACATATAAATTAAAGCAAAATTGAATTTTGTACATAAAGGATAATTGCTCAATTATGGTATTTTAAATTCAGTAAAAATTAACCCATAAAAAGGCAAATATTAATAAGTAAATAAGTAATGAATATGCTTACTTCTAAAGGCATGGAACATTCTGAAAAATATAAATAGATGTTAGGTGTTTAAAAAAAATAATAAATGGTCAAATAATTAAAGAATCATTATAACTTTATATAAAAACACCTCATACAGTGTCTTAACAACTGGCCAGTGTCTCCCAAATCCAGTTTGGGTTGCTACGTGCAGTATTTGTGATACTCGAACCCCAATTTCAAGCAGAAAAACTAACATCTTTATTTAGAGCTGAATTTGTTTCTACTTTAGGACACTTAATTCACTATTTTCCTAATAAATGGCATTAGTGGTCCTAGGTTTTCACTAATTACGACTTCAGTCGAGGGAGGGAAAATGTGGGTGTTTTCAGCTGTTCAGATAAATGAAGACACACAACAAATATGTTATATTTATCTTTAAAATTTTGCTTAATTTGCTCTAACTGAATAAGAAATGTGTGTAATCCATTATTTTTTTATGTGTTTGTAAAAATTATACAGTAGTTATTGCATTTAAATTTTTATTTTTGTAATAAAAAAATGTTTTCAAACTTTCATAATAACATAAAGAACAAAATTTAACAATCAAAAACATTTTCCATTTTTGGTGCATTATTCTGAACTACATGTCAGTTAAGGGGTTAAAAACAACAGTAAATCCTCAACAAACAATATTTTACATAGCCACCTTCCAAGAAATATAAAAATTGGTACAGATGTGATATACCCCCCCATCTGGCGACATCCGATTTTTTGCACAAAATTGAAATATTTTTCTCGCCAATGAGGCGATAAATTTTTAAGCATGGCATCCCTGGTGAAACTAACCTGCGGTTGGCAACGCGAAGGCAAACTTGTTCGAACTTGTTTACTTGGGTTCTTGGTTTTACGCAGGAGAGATACGTGTTGTTTCGTGCAATATACCTTACAGGAATGCTTATTTTGTGTTAGTTTAGATTCAGTAGTTGTGTTTTGAAGTAAAAACATTAGATAATGCCAGTTTCTTCAAACTTGAAGGTTAATTAAAAGTTAACTCCAACGTGGTGTGTATCTGTAACGCGCCATTGTCAGATGATGTTTTGTTTTGGACTGAGTGAGAGGATTTATACCATAAAAAGGTAAGTTCTTTATTTTAGAACTCACATAAAAATTCTCACTTCAGAAATTCTTTGTTTTTTACAAATCCTTGAGGGGTTCTTGTAGCTTTTAACTTTATTTTTACTGTATGTTAATTAACTTTACAAAAATAGTTTGGCTATTTTGTTCTAAAAGTTAATTCTTATCGATGCCACGAATTATTTAGACATTAACGTGCCACCTTTAGGTACTGAATTTTATGTTAACAATTGAAAGTTCTTTCGGTTGTACTCTTAAAAATGCTGAATTTTATTAATAAATCTGCACAATAATGGTGCATATTTCACACTTAAAACTGTGTCATTATTGTACACTGAACGGAAGGAGCCACCCTTGGGTGTACATACACATGAATATGCATAATATACATAAATATACATAATTGTGACCATACTCCGACTGTAATGTATATTAACAGTCGGAGGGATAACGGAGCGAGGTCCTGGCGAGCCCGAGGTCTCATAGTACTTTCGTAATGAGACCGAGGCAGGGCCGGCGAGCCGAGGTCTCATTACGAAAGTACTATGAGACCGAGGGCTCGTATCCCGGAGAAATGATGAAAAAACAATTAATGCATTAATTTCGACTTGTAATTAATACAATAATTTATTTCATTGTATTTTAATATGTTTACAAAAAACCCCGGCCCTGTACATTTTTGAAGCATATATTCGTGATGTTTTTTGTTGTGCTTTTATGTTGTTTTTATATATATTGTGTTCTGAAGTGCTTTGATCATGTTTTTTATCTGATTTTTTCCTGTTGGCGCTAAAAAAGCATCGCTAAGAACGATGTATGACATATGTCGTCATACGTCGTTTTCTTGGCGCCAACAGGAAAAAGTCGCCAAGGGTGGGGTAGATCACATCAGTTCCTAAAAATTTAATGAAGCTGAACCCCTTTTGCTGAAACTTAGAATTGCTTCCCTCAAAAAGACAACCATCTAAATACAAATGTGATGACCAGCAACACACTCTGGGCCCAGCTAGGCTGGGCCGTATTAGTGCCCAATGAAGATCAATGGCCCTCTTAAAGCTATCCACCCCCTTGCTCATTACCACTTCTTCCGGTAAGCTGTTCCAAGTGCCCACAACCCTACTAAAGTAGTAGTTTTTCCTTATTTCCAGATTAGACTGAGATTTGAATAGCTCAAAACAATGAGCAGTTGTCCTACTTTCTGTGCAAAACTTTAACCCATTAACATCCTTCATTTTGATAAATTGAAAACAATTGAATCAATTTTACATGTTCTCTCTAACTCTCTTTTGTGCCAGGACATAAACACAAAGCCTTTTGAAAATGATACAGTAGAAGACCGTTATAACGCACACCTTGGGACCAGAGCTTTTGCATTATACAAGTTTTTGCATTATATAGATCATTTCACAAATTTTGAAACTAATATTCAGAATATATCTATATATTAGTACTTCAGAATGAGTTTTATCTGCAATGAGTATTAAAGAACCAATATTACAATTAGTTATTCACAAATAAATATATTTCACAATCAAAATCCTGCACTTCTGCTAGCTTCATGGTTTGCATAACATATGCATTTTCAAGAGCCATCTGGTATTTTCTGTTTACTATGAGTACTAATTTTCAATTTAAAAGCTTTGAAATAAGATGCAAAGATGAAAAACTTTCAAAATTTAATTTGCCTAACAATTTTTATTTTCGCAAAACAAAACAGAGGGGTTTTTTAAACTTCAAAACCTATTGTTTACTTCTGAAAAGTAGTGCGGTTTATAGAGAATTGCACTATACAGGTCGGTGTTATAACGGTCTTCTACTGTATCATAATTTAAACTTGAAAGTCTCCTTATAAACCTAGTAGCCCTTCTTCAAATCCTTTCCAATAAAGAAATATTGTTCTCGAGATAAGGGGGACAAATCTGAACAGCACTCCAAATGAGGTCTTACCAAAATGAGGCATCCTTTCCCCTGAATACCACAAAACCCCCACCCCTAAAAATTTTGGTGGAGCAGCCTTGACCCCCCCCCCCCCCTTCCTACCTGGTGGGCGCTGCCAAGCTTCTATATAAAGGCAGAAGAACCTTCTTAGATTTGTTTGAAATAGGTCTATTGATAAACCCAAGCATTCTGTTGGCATTGTTGCTACTATTTGATCCCAAACTGAAAATAATATAATCTTCTTGAAAGTTATTGATAAAAAGAGTACATTGGAAATTAAAACATAACTAAAAACTGATACATGACATAAATTAATTTTACTTAAAAAATTCTTAACCTCCACAGTAAATAACTTCAATAGGATATTTCACTCCTGGAATTGGACCCACAGGTAAATTCTCTTGAACTTCCACATCTTTTTGAGAAGGCACATCACCAGCCATCCTACACTAATCACCTTATCAAAAAAAAAAAAAAAGAAATTAAATATTTCAATCTCATTAAAATAGTTCAATATTTGTACGATAAAATAAGGCATTCAGGACCAGAATAAAAACATAATTTATAGCTTTGAATTCATAGAAATAAAGATAGATAACATTGGAAACATGTTGTACAAAAGTTACATTACCACAGTCACATTACTCACCCCAAAAGTATGTGCATTTCCAGAAATGATTCAAACATGCAAAAAAGTTCAAAAGTCCTTATTTATAACAGGCCTTTTATGGACTACAAACAAACACACAATTATTATAAAATAGGGGCTAAGGGGGTTAGCTCATCCAGTTTTCCAGTAAAATTAAAAAACATAGCAGAGTGCTAATGATACAGTCATTCAGTGCCAGGGCCAGATTTAAGGGAGTGCAGGTGGGGCTACTGCCCCGGGGCCTCCACAACAAGGGGGCCCCCACAATAAAATTTTTTACAAAATATTCTAACTTTCAAGGGTTGAAAATATCAGATATACACATATATATCAAAATATTCGGATATATATCAAAGTATCGGATATTTTCGAAAATATGATGATCGTTTCGAACCCTGATTATGGGCCTCCACTCCTTCATTGCCCCGGGGCCTCCACACTTGCAAATCTGGCCCTGTTCAGTGCCAAACGTTGGGGGACAAAACCAGGGTCTTTGTTCTCGGGGACAACTTCTCCCTATTTGTGTGTGTACGTATTTTTTCCCCATTCGAACTCGACATAAAAACTTAACAAAGATGGGTTACGGCAGCAGTTTCAAGATTTGTGCTGGCTCCAAAAAATGAATATTGGAGCCATAAAACTTATTCAACACATTTAAAAAAACTTTCAAATTAAGATTTTTAATTCTCAACCATGGGCGGATTTATAGGGGGGCAGAGGGGGGCAATGCCCCCCCAGTTTTGGGAGGACTTTATGTAGTAACAACACATTTTCCAAAAATTAAAATAAAAAAAAATCATTATTTTTTTTTGTTTTTGAATAGTTTAGAAGAGCATGGGTGGATTTATAGGGGGGACAAAGGGTGCAATGCCCCCCAGTTTTGAGAGAAGCTAATATAGTAGCAACTTATCTTCCAAAATCTTATAACAAAAAAAAAAAAAAACATGATTTTTTCGTTTTTGAATAGTTTAATGAAAATGAAGAGAATAGCAAATGTTCTTTTCTGAAGGGAGAAAAAAAAGGAAAAAAACCGAACATTAAATGTTAAATACAAATAGTACAGCTGTGACTGGGGTACTGAAAATTGGTCTAAATTCACTATTTTGGACTGAAAAGCATTTGGGCAAGTATATGAATGAAAATATAGGCTAAACGAGCTATGCATTCAGCTGCAACACTTATAATAATTAACGTTTGGGACCCTCCCTCCCCCTCCCCAATTTGCGCTAATATAATGATCTACTCGTTACAATTTTTCTCTTTTCAGAATGCTTGTTTTCAATTTGCGTGATTTCAAAAACTAGATGTTTTGGGTTGTTACAAATGAAAGATTTTGAAGAACTTTCTGGTATCATACGTTCAAATGAAAGTGGCTGATTTGAAATGTATGCTATTGCAAAAGAAGTACATAGCTAAAAGGTTTTTGTATAGCAAAATACTATCAAATGTAACAGTTAACACCATACTCAACGAATGTATATAACAATGAAACAAAAAACTGGGAAAATTGTCCAACCATTGAACAAACAGAACGTAAAATCACTGTAAACAATGCATTGATTTTTTAGGGGAAAAAAATAGGAATCTCAATCTCTAGCAGTTCAAAATTAAATTTCTGATTTTCCAGAATCATACATTGTAAGGAAAACGTCTGAATAAAAGAAAAAGTGAGGGAGATATATTTCCGGCACGAAAGCTTTGCACAATTCTTGTAAGATCGCATTATTACCTGATAAAATGTTTTTCTAATGGTGTTTTCTTTATTTTTTAAAGGAAGAAATTTGTATATATGAAACTAATAGTTAGAACTGTACTTCATGCGCTTGGAAAATTTTCGGCTTGTCTTTTTTTTTCTTTTTTTGAGAAAGAAAAGTAAATACTATCACAAACTGAATAAATTTCAGTTATCTGAACGTTCTGATTAATTGAATCTTTTTACTTAGGAAAATACCATTTTCCTTACTTTCTAAATACTGTTTAAAAATTAAGGTAAGTCATAATCATCTAAGTCTAAATGAGGCAGTTATTGTCATTATTGAAATCTGAGTAAATCAGTCATCAAAAATTTTGGAAAAATTTGCTGAAATTTGATAAAAACCGATAAAAACCTTACACAGATTGGTAAAATCGTAAAAATCCTTTAACTGTAAAAACTGACGAATTTTCGTTAAAATTACAAAAAATCAAACAACAATCTGCGGGTAAGAGTGAATTACATGCAGGGCCGGATTTGCCTATAAGATAAACAAGCTATAGCTTAGCGCCCCTGCTTTGAAATGGACCCCTAACTCACAAAAAATTGCAATTCGTTCCGTAAAAAAATGGAAATTGCTTGAAAAACTAATTCATTTTCAAGTACTTGAAAATCTTGAATATTTGGAAACGTGTGCCTACAAACCTTAAATTTTAAAATTTCTAACAAATTGTAGGGGGAGGAATGCCAAAATGTGTCAAATTCAGCTCCTTGCTACATTTTGCATCAAAAATGTAAAAATCATAGTTCTCGCGTTTGTAACATATCATATTACTTGAAATAATTTTTTTTTGTGACTGACATGCTTCATATCTTGCTATTTGTTTAATCCCGAATGCAGAATTTTGGAAATTCTTTTGTATTGATTGCTTTTATCTTACTTTTACTGCATATTGTTAATCTGTTTAGCCCGGGAAAAAATGACACACTACCCCTATTCCCTTTCGTTTTCTGCATTACTTATAATTAAAAAAAAAGTTCTAATGAAAAATTAAAGTTTATTTTTTCTCTTAAACTTAAAATAGGCGTTTCTTACAAAGTTTGAACAATACCGTACATACAACTGTATAATCTACTACTCAATTTTAGAGACTGGAAAGTGCAAATTATTGGTTCTAAAATCCCTGAAAGAATTGGCGCAGTATATCCTACTAGGGCTCTTGAGCCAAAAACCCAATCTAACTAAACAAACCTTGAAAATAATTAGACAAGTCTTTGAAACTCCTAAGCAAAATGTGCTTCAATTTTATTTCTTATCAAGTGTATAAATTAAGAATTGTTCAAATGGGTAGTATGTTACTCTCTTTATACCTATTCTCTAAACCTGTGCACCATTACTTTTAAAGTATTAACTTGCATCACAAAGCACTTTTAAAGCGTAAAACTTTTTTAAAAAAATGATTTGCCTATTATTTCCAATTAACCCTTATAAGACTTTAAAATGCAGAATTTTATATCCATTTTATATAATTTCCTCCAGAGACCCCCAGGCCCCCTAAAGTTGGAGATATTCTCTATTGCGTCTTCTATTGCGTCACTCTCTTAATACCAGCTCCCTCTCTTTTAAGGTCAATTCAAAAAGGACAGCATGATTACACACAGTAATGAAAACGGCACATAAAGAAGTAAAGAATGGCCTTATGCATCACAGAAAACAGATAAAAACATGGGAGGGGGGAGGGCAATTAAAAATATTGCTCCAAAAAAAAAAAAATCCTGCCCCCCCCCCCCAAGAACTCAGTCCTAAATCCGCCTATGTTCTCAACTTCATTTAAATGATGGTTCTTTCGACAAAAATGATCAATAGAAGTAAAACTGAGCAATATTACATACCATTTCAACTTTTTGTGTAATCCTTCCCAGGGGCGCCGACTTGCAAAAATTATTGGAGGGGCTGGACATCACCAGGGATTTAGGGTGTTATGTAATCCCTCGGAGGTCCCCCACCCGAAATAAATGTCAGATTTTTGAACCTTGAAAATGCCATATTTTCTAGTGTGTATAATTCTAACAAATAAACAGTATGTGACACGGCGTTTTCGAAGTAAAATAATCTAAAAATTGGTTTACAAATTTTCTGGTTCAACTTTTAAATCATATCACTTGTCTTAGTAGGAGATTTTTTTGTTCCATTTTATGGGGAGCCGTAGCCGTGCAGTGCCGTAGCTAAGCATTGATATTATAATGTAGGAAGGACACTTGACTTGAAGGGAAAGGCACTCCCAGAGACGCAGACTTTTTTTAAAAATGGGGGGGGGGGGGGGGGGACCCGGGGAAATTTTCTAAATTTGAGATGAAAAATAGTGAGTTTTAAAGTTTCTTTTAAGCATTGTAAAGTCATATAATCAATATTAGAACCCAAAAACTCGACAAGCCTGACACATATTTTTTGGCTTTGAAAAAAGGAAAAAATAAATACAAACACACACAGTATTTTCGTAAAAAGGTAATTTAATTTACTCATGTTTTTTTTTTAATCCCAGTTGTTTTTTCATTAGTTATACCGGCTAACATATTCAAGTGTAAACGCAGTCTCTCAATGTCTAGGTTATTTTTGAAAACTCGATTTTTTAAAATTTGTTTCACCTCTGTTAAATAAAAGCAAAACACTTTTGTTCAACTACAATGATCTGTGTGAGTCCAGTTGATGTAAACAGCCCAATAATGCAAGATTGCACCATTTCACAAACCTCAATGTAAATTGCCTTTAAGATTTTGAAAGCGTGCGGTGAACTGGCTTCGTTGTTTTCATACTTTGGTATATGTTGATTCAGAGGAAGTGAAGGATCATCATTTTGTGAAGATTTTTCTTTTAAACACAATTCCCAAAAGTATTCAAAACTATCACACCTCCCATTTAATATACAAATCAAACCCTCATATATTTTTTCCAGATCAGCAACACTTAGATGAGCTCGCCGCAGCGCTGCCCACCGGCAACAGATTTGACCCGTAAGTTCGCGCACTGGGACAAATTCTAAGTGTGCTTGCAGCACTATAACACCATCATTATTCACATTACTCGTTTTCAGTTAACCTGCTTACTTTCGTAATAATTATTTGTTTTAACTCATTACTGAATGCATTTTACAAGGTAAACTATCTTCAAACAAGGAAAATAAAAGATAAATTTATGAGTTTAGAAAACATAATATGACTAATACTTTTCTTGATTTGTTGAGGGGGCTCGGGCCCCCTCAGGCCCCATGGAGTCAGCGCCACTGATCCTTCCTTCTCAAAGGTTACTCACTTTTATTACCCCCCCCCCCCCCCCCTTTAAAAACACAATGCAATCAAACCTGATAAAAATTCGAAATCAATTTGTCTTATTCGAAAAAGTATTTTTAATATATATTTTACTTTTGTCATCTTGCCCACAGAATCTGTAGGGTATAAGTCCATTCCCATGAACTCAAACTGTATAAATGAATATATTAGTACATGAAATACACCGCCAGCTCAGTCATTTCCAGCCGAGTTTACTAAATATACCATGCCTTGCCATCAATTTTCGAGTTGAACTGAACCACTGCTTCGGTCACTCGTCTGGTCTGTGCTAATTCTATATTAGCTACCTGTAAGAGGTTTTCCATCTCCAGCTCAGTCACTTTCATATGAACCTAAGGCTTTCAGCTAAGTGGTGGGGTGTGTGCGGAGAAAAGTCACTTTCCTATGCCGGACTGATGAGTGCTAATAAGCACGAAACTGCAGTCCTCGGCTGGAAATGACTGAGATGGTGGTGTATTTCATGTATTTCTGCTTTAGCCCTGGCTAATGGGTGGTAATTTACTGAATATATAAGTATTTCATTTGAATAAATAACTTCAGCTAAGTTTTTGACACCTAATATATTAATAGCACAGGTTTAGAAGATTAAACTGTTTGTGCTTTTCTCAGTTGGCTTTCAACACAACCTTTTGCTGTAAACATTCATTGAAAAAAACACTCAACGCAAAATTTAATTTGCCAACGAACAGAAAAAAGGGTCATTTAAAAATCATTAAGAGATATTGACACTGAATTAATTGCTCCATTCGTAAATACTCCGAAAATTCAAACAAACTGAAATCATACAGGTTTAGTACTTCAAAGTAATGCTCTTTAAATGAAGCATGATAAAAATAACTTTAGTGATTTTATTTCTTTTTAATCAAACAAGAACACTGCAGTTAATGTTACTGACATTTTTGAGTAAAATTAAAACTTCATTTATGCTTTGATGGAAAATACATACAAAAGAATTTATTACAAGTTGTTTGTTTTCGTGGAATTCTTCAAAATTGTACTATAATTTTATAATTTACAGCTTGAGTTCGAGAAACTTTTGTCAATTCTAATAATATACAAACCTCGTTGGTGGATTTGCCGAACAAATCCAATTCCGTTGCCATATTCGTTTTACAATTAAGTTTGTAGCAGAAGACAAAACTCAAAAATCGCCCATTTTTGAATGTCATGAACTAATATCACACAGTTTTGTTTACAGCATATGTTTCCAAATATTCTTAAGATTATTTCCTACAGAAAGTAGTAATTTATTAAACTAAAATTTTTTAGCCAATCAGCGTGCTAGAGAAATTCGTTGCACTTCCGTTTTAGTTAACTACTTCCGTTTCAAATAAATTGTTTTGCTCACAGCTTTTAAATTACCACGTGTTGTCTGTCTTCTGTCGTTGTGTTGTTCTAGTTAGCTGTTTTGTTTTGACGGATCAGAAATGTCAGCTAGCGCAAACAGAGAAAGCTTTAAAAGCTTAAATTCTGAAGAAATTCCCACCAAAACTGACGAAAGCTCTGAACCTACCAATATCGTAACATTAAAAAAACAACTAGGCCTTGGTAATGGTATAGGAATCATCGTTGGTGTCATAGTAGGTTCAGGCATATTTGTTTCCCCAAAAGGTGTTTTGTTAAATGCTGGCTCTGTTGGCTTGTCATTAATTATATGGATGTCCACCGGTTTGCTATCATTGTGCGGTGCCCTATGTTATGCAGAACTAGGAACTTCCATACCTAAATCTGGAGGGGAATTTGCTTATTTAAATGAAGCTTTTGGACCTTTAGCAGCTTTTTTGTATTTGTGGGTAGCTTTATTTATTATAATGCCTACTGGCAATGCTATTATTGGTCTTACTTTTGCAGAATACATATTGCAACCTTTCTATGCTAATTGTGAAGCCCCAGAGCATGCTGTCAAATTGATTGCAGTTGCTGTTATATGTGAGTGCCATGTTTTGTGGGTAGTCTTGTTTTATAATGTTACTTACTTCAAATTTATCTATTATTGTTATTGAAAAGTTTTTATTTTTTTAAAGATTTACATATTGTGCTCAGGGGTCTGGCCAGAGGATATTTGGGTCCGTTAACGGATCCTTCACAAAAATCCGATCAACCAAAACGGACCCTTCACAAAAATCCGATCAACCAAAACGGACCTTTCACAAAATCCCGATCAAACAAAACGGACCTTTCACAAAATTCTGATAAACAAGATCGTATCTTTCACAAATTGTTTATTGAAAGAGCAAAAGCAAAATAACGCATATTTCTGTGTATAAACCATAGTTCTGTGTATAAACCGATAATTTTTGGAGCCTATTTTGAAGTCAAATTAGAGGGATAAGCTTATACTAAACCGGCTGACTTTGAAAAAAAAAATCGGCACTCTTGCAATGCTCCTGCAAGTGATAAGTAATTGCTACTGCCAAATAAATATAATGGTTGTTTGTTTTATCACAGCTAATTAGCAGCGGTGTTGTTGTAAACTTTTCTGAAAAGGCATTGGTAAACACTTTTCTCCCCCCCCCCGGCTCAAGATTTAATAAACAATAATAATATATATCTGCGAAATGAACTTAGAACTGGAAAGGGATAGATAGTAAGGGTGGGGAAAAAATATGATCTCTTCAGATAGGGTTACCAACTTCAAAATTATCACCACTTATAGTCTGGCGTTGAACCTTTATAATGACTTGATTAGAAAATATTCTTATCATTTTACCAGCTTGTCAATATTTGCGTTTTTGCGGTGGGTGCGATGTTTAATTGTTATTTTGGGAGAAAATTATATGGGTTTTGATTTTTCGATGCTAAGAAGGATGATTAACTTTAAATAAACGCTTTTAATTACCGTTTTTTTTCTTTAGATGTCTACATTTTGGAAAATGCAATCTTTTAACATCCGATATGAGAATCATATTTGGTTTTTTCCAAGCTAACTTCGCTTTATTAGGATGCAAATAAAAGTCTCTTTATTTCTGTTGGAACTCTCATTTCAAGGTTTTAAAGCAAAATTCCATTTTCTGTTATGAGTCAAAAATTAAAATGCTGAATAGATGGTTTATTTTATTTATTTATTTTATTTTATTTATTTATTTATTTATTTATTTATTTTTTGCGTCAACTGTCTACAGATATTAATGAAATGTTTATCATAGGACTCTAAAATGCAATTTTAAAATAATTTTGTCAAAAATATTTCTTTTACAAGCCATTTTTATACTTTTGATACCTTCACTTTGAGAATTGCGATCTCTTTGCATTCGCTATGGGAATCCGATTTTTCGAATTTTTGTTGTTTATTACGCTTTGTTAAGAGGTAAACAATTAAAATATCTTTTTATTTTTGTTCAAATCACGGAATTTATAAACGAAATTCTGTGCTTTTTAAGAGTGTCTTGGATCAAAAAGTTAAATGCTGAACCCTATTCTGAATTTTATTTTATTTATTTATTTTTTTGTTAGTTATTTTAAATACTGTACAGAAATTTTTCTAGTATAATTTAACATAATGTAGAATGGTAGATGAATATTGATACTTGAGAGAGCGATGCCTCCCCCCCCCCCCCCCCCCGCCAAATATCAGATAAACACTGCAGAATGATTTTTTCGACATAGAAGAGTAAAACACTCAACTTTAAGTTTAATTGATGCAGTTTGTGCCAGCACTAAATTTTTAAATTCAGTTTTAACAATTTTTTTTTTGCGAAATTATTTGATTTTTCACAAAATTAATTCATTTTTCACAAAATTATTTGATTTTTCACAAAAAACGGACCCTGTGAAAAATCCTGGACAGACCCCTGGTGCTTGTCTTGAACAAGTTTTTGGCATTATATGAAATGAAACCTTTCTACCACAGATCAAACTAATCAGATCAAAACGAAGAAAATCAATCGTTGTTCGAAATCAGTGCCGCAAATATGGCCGCACCGCCACAGTACAGGGGTTTTAGGGCCCGATTCCAAAAAAAAGTGAGCTATAATGAAAAAAGGCTTAATTACATATTTGTTTTTAACTCCTTTTCCAGCTTTGAGCTTTTTGAATGAAATCGCAAAAAATACCAGATATGCATATTCAGTAGTGTAGCCAAGATTTCACTTTAGAGAGGGCCCAATGAAATTTGCATATACTCAACTTCGAGTTTTTTAAGTCTTAATAAGAAAAAAGAAGACAATTATGTATAAAAAATGGACATCTTCATTTTGAAATTTTTTTACTCATTTTGGGGATGGTCCAGACAGTGGGGTAGCTACACTTTCTGCCGCTCGGGGCGGTTCCTCAAGTTGCCGCCCTTTATGATGGGAAATAGTTGACACATTAAAGAGTCGAAAATATTTTAATGTGATTTTAATAAACAAGAAAAGAAAATTCTTTTTTTCCCTTCTTATTTTTCTTGAAAGGAATCCAGAGCAACACCAAAACATTCCAAAACTTAAGTCAAAATTTGGAATTTTAAGCAATTTTTAGTAACGCTTATAGAAAAGATGCTTGGAGCTCCCACCAGGTTTTTTTTTTTTAATTAAAATTAGTTTTATGCATTCTTTGGTGAAGTGAGGGAGTCGGGACTTTTCAAGGAAAATTTCCGAAACTGAAGTGTTAAAAAAAGCAATTTTAGGCTATTTTTGATACGTGAAGACATTGGGGATGGTTCGGGGGCACTGTCCAGAAAGTTTTTCAACTACACAGAAAAACACGTAAATGTAGGAGGTGGTGTAAGTGTCTCTCCTAACTCCAACAGAGACTGGATTTTCCTGCCGAAATATTTTCAAACTTGAAATCAATTTTAGTCTATCTTTGATGCTGTTAAAGAGAATAGGGAACGTTCCGGAGCTCTCTGAAAATTTTTCGAGGACGAAGTTTCAAAAGCGCAACTATAGGCTATCTTTGACGGCAATAGTTTCCAAATGTTTCCAAAAATGTTGGAAGTCAGATGGTTTTTTCCGTCTCCCCTTGAAACTTTTTCAGATGACGTCCTAAAAATGCGACTTCAGCCATTGTTTGATGTGCAATGTTATAAGAGAGTTCAGAGGGAGGTTTCCCACCTGAAATCTTTTTCAAAACTGTGGCTCATTTTAAGCTCGTCACTACTGAGAAAAAAAAGGTTTGCAGTCTTCCCTCAGAAATTTCTAAAAACGAAAATTGGAGCCAACTATTATGACATTAAGTGATTTCGTGCACATCTGGGGTCCCTACCTTAGAATTTTTTTGAAGTTTAAGTTTCAAAAACCCAACTTTAAGCTATTTTTGGTGACATTGGATGAGATGTTGATTTTAAAGTTCGAAGTTGATGTCCTAAATACACACTTTAGACTATCTTTAATCATTATACAGGAAGGGTCAAGGCTTGAATGATCTTATGAATGTGTTGATATTAAAGTTATAAAAACTTAATCAATATTAGGCTAAAAGATGTGATGGGATGGGCGTTATCCCTTGGAAATGGAGACTCAAGGCCTAAAACTGCACTGTTGGGCTGTTTAGTGACGTTAAGGGATAGGATGTTTCGGTTGCTCTTTCCGAAAATGTAACATTTATTGAGGATTTAACAACTCAATTTTAAGCTGTCCTCAGTTGATCAAAGTTCTCCGGCCTAAAAACACATTTTAAAGCTATCTTTGACACACTTTAGATAACGAAAAGGGGGGAGTGTAAATGGAGCCCCCCAAAAAGCTGTTTTAGTGTTTTTTGGACAACTTAGGGGAGGAAGGGATAGTAAGTGGCTCTCCACCGGAATGTTTTCCAAATTAAAGTCCTGAAATAGCATTTTAAGCTTTGCGACAATAGGAAAAAGCGTAAAGGTCGGGGAAATTTTCCTAATTTAAGATTTTAGAAACGCAAATTTAGGGTCAATTTAGTTTCTCAAAGGAAGTTATTACTTCCTTTTGGATCCGTGCTTGAGCGATTCACCTAATGTTGACAAACTCGGAAGTTGCCATCCAGGGTACGAGCAAGACTCATCCCCTCCCCGTCCCTAGATCCGGTACTGCTACATTACCAAATTTGAATGATTTTCTTTTTTCTAATAGAGGTCAAAATGTTCTAAGGCTTTGCCTAGAGATCATTTTACTAATTAAAAACCTTTCCTTAAAATAAATGACTAAATGTGAAACTCATTGTATAAAGGAATTGGTTGATATAATACAGTAATACAAGCAATTATTATTCGAGTTGTGAATATTTTTTTTAATATAAAATGAACTTAAAACTCATTCTGTCTTAGTGAAAATTTTGTAGTCAATGACCAATAAAGCAATTGTTGATACAGATAATGCTATCCTGAAAATGAGCAAGAAATCACCCACCATTTGAGACCTTTCTCTTTTTACTCTTGTTATCACTTTCCTTTTAAAAAAAGTTTTTTTTTTCTTTTTTCAAATACGGCGGTTTTCTAGGAAATTATTTAAAATCAGGTGGTAGCTTCATCATATAACGAAAAGTTATGAAATTTATTGTTTCCTCTATTGTAGTTAACCTTAACAGCAAAAGAAAAGAACAAAAACATGGTCCCTTGACTTTACACTACCACCTCCCTCAGTCTGTGGCTTCAGACGAAAGAAGAGAACAAACAAACAAACAATAGTGCTGAGATGTATACAAGAAAAACACATGTTTTTTGTATTAGAGTAATTTTATTATCATAGTCGTACCAAAACCTTACAATTCGCACGTTTTCTTCTTTTTTGCCTCCAGTAATAGATCAAAAGCATGATTTCCTTATTGGGAAAACGAGTTAAATTTCATCGCATCAAATAGAAAATGCCGCCCCCAAAAAAGTGTTGCCCGGGGCGAACCGCCCCCTCTGCCCCTTCCTAGCTACGCCACTGGGTCCAAACCCTACAGCATCCTCCCCTTCATAATGTCACTGTGCAAATTTAACTCCCTTCCTCCTTCTTTTTCTTCTCTTGTGTCTGCATATTTACTGTTTTTTCCGAAGTCTTCTCTTAAGGGCACTGTACCTTTTTAGTCCAGTCAAATTAGGTCGAAAAAGGGCCGAAACGGAACATTAAAAAAAAAAAAGAATCTGTACCCGTACTACGTTGTTCAGTATCATGAGGAGATAAAGTAGCAGAAAGTCCTAAGAGTTTGAGTGTCGGGTTTGGGAGTTACGGGAGGGGACAAAGAGGGGGGGGGGGGCTGAAAATGCAGATTAGTGCATTATTCCAGCTGTATCTCCAATACTATTCCTTTTCATTGAAGTATAATTACATAAAAAATATAAATTGTACATATTACTTAATATTTTTATACAGTTCTGCCATTCTGGGTGAGGGGTTGGAGCGGAAGAAGCCCCCCCCCCCCCTATTGTAGAAATGCAGTGTACAAATGCGAAAGTTTCAATGCAGAAATTTTATTGTTTTTAGGGGGACATTTTTTACTGTATTTACTTTGCCCTCCCTCCTCCCAAGTAAATTAAATGACGATGAAACTGATTTAGTAGTTCAGTTGCATTATCGAATAAGAAATAAACTTCTAAGCGAAAACTTTTCTGCTTTTTTTAAATCTGTGTTAAAGAATATCAAATATCTTACTTTTGTCGGTTTATTTTTGCCGATGGTTATGAAATTTTATGAGACACAGCTGCAATCCTATTTTTGAAGTGTTTTTTTCCTTTTCTTTTTGGTTTTAAATTTAAATGGCATGTGTTGAGAATTATTTCTCTTATACGGTTGTAACACTTCACACTTGGCACTGTCATCAGTGACATGATTTAGTTGAACCAGAAAACTTGTAAACCAATTTTTAGATTGTTTTACTCTGAAAACGCTATATCACATGCTCTTTATTTGTAAAAACTATACACACCAGAAAATATGGCATTTCCAAGGTACAAAAATCTGAACTTTATTTGGGGTGGGTGGGGCCTCCGAGGGATTACATAATCCCCTAAACCCCTGGTGATGTCTGCCACCCCCCCTTCCCAATAATTTTTGCAAGTCGGCACCCCTGATTTTGTTTTAATTGAGTTTTTTTTATAAGTTTTCACCTGCGGCATAGATAGACAAACAATGTGTTCCTAATGCTGTCCCCAGGTCTTAGGTTGCTAACCCTTGGTCTGGATTACGTTTCCAAAGAACTTTACTTCATTTGGGGTAACATTTGCCCGGAATTGCATTGAAATGTAGCAGAAACTTGTATTTTGACTAAATTAGGCCCGGTATTTTATAAACAGGGGGAGGGGGGGGGTCAAAGGAAATACACTCACAAATATAAAAACCATAAAATTCCTGTATTGAAACTTTTGCATTTGTGCAATGCATTTCTAAAATGGGGTTCCCCCGCTCCACCCCCAGAATGACAGACCAGTGTAAAAATATTGAGTAATATATACCATTTTAATTATTCAATTGCACTTTCATGGAAAGGAATAGTGTTGGAGATACAGTTGAAATAAGGCACTAATTTATTTTCAGCCCCCTCTTTGTCACCCCCCCCCCCCCCCCCCATAACTCCAAACCCGGCGCTCAAACTCTTGGGACTTGTTACGTTGTCTACTCATGATACTGAACAAATGTAGTCTAGGTGCAGATTCTATTTTTTTTTAATGTTCGGGTCATGACCTAATTTGACTGGATTATTTCTTTTCTCAAAGAAATCTCTTTACCCCTTTTATGTTTATCAACACTTAATAGCAAAATCTAATCTTTCTCAAAACGTAATAATTTCACAAACATGCATTTAAACAGCCTTCCTTGTACTCTAGAATGACATGGAAAGATTATTATGCCCTCCATTTTGTTTGGGAAAACTTTTTTTTTTCTGTTTCATATTAAATTTTTAAAAAAATTGTGGAAAGTCAAAAATAGGGCACAGTTATAAATCTTGCAGATATATAAATTCACCTTTCTTCGACACTGAAATCATCCTCAAAAATTACACCTTTAAAATTTTGGATGAATGTTTCTAACCAGGAAACATCACGAGTTCAGTAATCATGAAAAAAGTTAAAAATGGTCGCATTCGAAAGAGTATCTTTAGAAAAAAATTTGACCCAAATATTGTGTGCCCTCGTCCTTTTGTTTTTGAGATATGGAGGGTCAAAATCTGTCGAAATCTTACGAAAATTCGCCAAATTTAAAGACTTGGCAAGAAATGGAAAATACCACGTGATTTCATCGCCTGCGTCTAGCAAGACTCTCATTTCCATTTCTGGTCATCTGCAAAGCGCGTAAACGATGCTTCGAATTAACCCTTTACTTGTGTGGGTAAAATTAAAAAGTAACTATGAAGCCTGTGAAATGGAAACTAGAGAGCTTTATCCAGAGGAGCTACAACTTTATAACGAAATTGAACGTAGGATTTAACTTTGTAATCGTGATAATAATGCATTTCAGAATTTAAGTGCATTTCAAGTGTGTTTTACTTAACTAATTTAAGTTTGTACTCTTGTTATGAAATGTGTTGTAAGTAATTAATAATTATGTACGAGAATTAATATGAATAAGTAAAAAAAAAACATGCTTATTAAAGCTTATATATTGAAAATAAAATGGATAGTTTTTGATGTTGAAAGAACATGATCATGGATTGTAGTATCCCAGCTCTTATTTATTTTTTCAAAAGTTATTATCATTCATGAAGTTTTATTGTCTGACCACTGCTAGCGAAAATGTTTAATTTAAAATCGAAAAAAATAATAATTAAAAAAAAAGAAAACAGCGGATAGTAAATGTCAAAAATTTGCACAGCAAAACTAACGATGTCGGAAATTACCTCATAACAGATTCTTATCAAAAATTTTATAGTCGATGTTCATTACAACAACCCCTGTAGTTCGAAAAAGTCTGTCACTGCAACTGAAAGTCGCTATAACGTAAATGCACATCATATTGCATGTTATTTAGTCATTTTTAAAAATACTGGAAGTCACTTTTACCAATTATGTTTCACGTTAAAAGGGAATTCAAATACGAGCAAAATAAAAATCAATACAGTTTTTTTTTTATTTGACTTGTTAGAGGGTTTACACATAACTTGAAAACGATACACATAACGAAAAACACACTGGAAATAACTGACAGAAATCGTTTTTTTTTATATTTGAGAACATGGTTTGAAATCTTTAAAAATGTCGTTTTCTTCGTATTTAGACACTGTTGAAGACTTCAGATTTACGACTTTTCAAAAAAAAAAGAAAAAAAAGACTTTAAAGTGTGTTTACCGTTTCTCTACGGTTATCATATTTTTTTCAAAACAGTTTCATCATCGAATAAACTCTTTCAGTGGAAATATTTCACCCGCAGAAGCATAAAAGTTTTAAACATCAGTTTTTTAACAGACAGTTTTAAGAATAACAAAAAATTCCACTGTTTTTACAATAAAATAAAACAAATATTTCGGGCTGCGGCGTTTTCCCCTATACAGTTGCACGTTAATATCCCGGAACACAAGCCCCTAAAAATTTCAATGCCGCAATCTGTGCCACGACACCCCGCGCCATGGTAGTCACCCCGAGTAAAGAATTAATGCGATATTATATGCATATATATTTATTAATGCGATCTCACGCGCTTTGGTGGTGACCAAATATGGAAGTGAAACGTCTTGTCAGATGCAGATGTTGAATTCGCGCCGTACCTTCCATTTCTGAACAAAACTCGCTAAATTTGGCGACTTTACTAAAAATTTCGGCAATTTTTAAGACATCATATTTCGATAACGTGGTCACGAGGGCACGTAGTTTCAGTGCCATAAACATGTTTTCCAATGCTCTTTCGAATGCCACCAATTTGGAATTTTTTTGAATTTCCTTGATCGTGATGTTTCCTGGTAAGCTGCAAGATTATTGGAATAGCAATCAATTTAGATTGCATGAATACCACATATTAAAATTTAGGCAACATTGGCTGTGATATAGAGGAGGAAATTAAACTAATATTTATGAACACTTAGGTACTTGTGTTATTTGCAGATGGATTGATTTGCCCAACTCTCCAAGAAGTTCAAATGTAGTTTGTTCAATATTAGGTGCAATCTGCAATGTTTCAAAATTTCTTGTTCCATGACATTACTGTATGAGAATGTTTGATAATTGAAGTAAACTCTTTGTGAAAGATATTTATAAGTACCATTTAATGCACAAAGCCTTATTTGATCAAGCTTAAAAGTTATGAAAGTTATTTTTACAAATGAAATTTTCTGAAAAGATTTATTTTAAGGTGATATGTTTTTGCTCAGAGGCCTCTTTCCCGAATTGGGAAAGAGGCTCAATTGTAAGACGTTGTGTGAAGGAGCTACAAACCAAACCAAATTTGCTTGGATGGACCTCTGAAGAGGACCCCTTGTTTTACCCTTGGGGCAAATGACCCTAAAAAAATTGTCTGTTTTAGTATTTGCAATTGCTGATTGTTTTGCTTTTGCTACAGCTTATGTAAATAGTTAATAATGTATACTTGTGTGTGTGTGTGTGTTTTTTTTATTTTAATAGTTGATACTGTTAGGTTCCTATTAAAAACTTGCTG